>NC_134356.1:664651601-664735961 GCF_048569485.1 Anomaloglossus baeobatrachus | reverse complement strand
TGAGAAGAGGTCTGTGCTTATGATGGCTGTGTATTAGGGTGAGGAGAGATCTGTGCTTATGATGGCTGTGTATTAGGGTGAGGAGAGGTCTGTGCTTATGATGACTGTTGTATTAGGGTGAGGAGAGGTCTGTGCTTATGATGGCTGTGTATTAGGGTGAGGAGAGATCTGTGCTTATGATGGCTGTGTATTAGGGTGAGGAGAGGTCTGTGCTTATGATGGCTGTGTATTAGGGTGAGGAGAGGTCTGTGCTTATGATGGCTGTGTATTAGGGTGAGGAGAGGTCTGTGCTTATGATGGCTGTGTATTAGGGTGAGGAGAGGTCTGTGCTTATGATGGCTGTGTATTAGGGTGAGGAGAGGTCTGTGCTTATGATGGCTGTGTATTAGGGTGAGGAGAGGTCTGTGCTTATGATGGCTGTGTATTAGGGTGAGGAGAGGTCTGTGCTTATGATGGCTGTGTATTAGGGTGAGGAGAGGTCTGTGCTTATGATGACTGTGTATTAGGGTGAGGAGAGGTCTGTGCTTATGATGGCTGTGTATTAGGGTGAGGAGAGGTCTGTGCTTATGATGACTGTGTATTAGGGTGAGGAGAGGTCTGTGCTTATGATGACTGTGTATTAGGGTGAGGAGAGGTCTGTGCTTATGATGGCTGTGTATTAGGGTGAGGAGAGGTCTGTGCTTATGATGGCTGTGTATTAGGGTGAGGAGAGGTCTGTGCTTATGATGGCTGTGTATTAGGGTGAGGAGAGGTCTGTGCTTATGATGTCTGTGTATTAGGGTGAGGAGAGGTCTGTGCTTATGATGGCTGTGTATTAGGGTGAGGAGAGGTCTGTGCTTATGATGTCTGTGTATTAGGGTGAGGAGAGGTCTGTGCTTATGATGGCTGTGTATTAGGGTGAGGAGAGGTCTGTGCTTATGATGGCTGTGTATTAGGGTGAGGAGAGGTCTGTGCTTATGATGTCTGTGTATTAGGGTGAGGAGAGGTCTGTGCTTATGATGGCTGTGTATTAGGGTGAGGAGAGGTCTGTGCTTATGATGGCTGTGTATTAGGGTGAGGAGAGGTCTGTGCTTATGATGTCTGTGTATTAGGGTGAGGAGAGGTCTGTGCTTATGATGGCTGTGTATTAGGGTGAGGAGAGGTCTGTGCTTATGATGGCTGTGTATTAGGGTGAGGAGAGGTCTGTGCTTATGATGGCTGTGTATTAGGGTGAGGAGAGGTCTGTGCTTATGATGGCTGTGTATTAGGGTGAGGAGAGGTCTGTGCTTATGATGTCTGTGTATTAGGGTGAGGAGAGGTCTGTGCTTATGATGTCTGTGTATTAGGGTGAGGAGAGGTCTGTGCTTATGATGGCTGTGTATTAGGGTGAGGAGAGGTCTGTGCTTATGATGGCTGTGTATTAGGGTGAGGAGAGGTCTGTGCTTATGATGGCTGTGTATTAGGGTGAGGAGAGGTCTGTGCTTATGATGGCTGTGTATTAGGGTGAGGAGAGGTCTGTGCTTATGATGGCTGTGTATTAGGGTGAGGAGAGGTCTGTGCTTATGATGGCTGTGTATTAGGGTGAGGAGAGGTCTGTGCTTATGATGGCTGTGTATTAGGGTGAGGAGAGGTCTGTGCTTATGATGACTGTGTATTAGGGTGAGGAGAGGTCTGTGCTTATGATGGCTGTGTATTAGGGTGAGGAGAGGTCTGTGCTTATGATGGCTGTGTATTAGGGTGAGGAGAGGTCTGTGCTTATGATGGCTGTGTATTAGGGTGAGGAGAGGTCTGTGCTTATGATGGCTGTGTATTAGGGTGAGGAGAGGTCTGTGCTTATGATGGCTGTGTATTAGGGTGAGGAGAGGTCTGTGCTTATGATGGCTGTGTATTAGGGTGAGGAGAGGTCTGTGCTTATGATGGCTGTGTATTAGGGTGAGGAGAGGTCTGTGCTTATGATGGCTGTGTATTAGGGTGAGGAGAGGTCTGTGCTTATGATGTCTGTGTATTAGGGTGAGGAGAGGTCTGTGCTTATGATGGCTGTGTATTAGGGTGAGGAGAGGTCTGTGCTTATGATGGCTGTGTATTAGGGTGAGGAGAGGTCTGTGCTTATGATGGCTGTGTATTAGGGTGAGGAGAGGTCTGTGCTTATGATGGCTGTGTATTAGGGTGAGGAGAGGTCTGTGCTTATGATGGCTGTGTATTAGGGTGAGGAGAGGTCTGTGCTTATGATGGCTGTGTATTAGGGTGAGGAGAGGTCTGTGCTTATGATGGCTGTGTATTAGGGTGAGGAGAGGTCTGTGCTTATGATGGCTGTGTATTAGGGTGAGGAGAGGTCTGTGCTTATGATGGCTGTGTATTAGGGTGAGGAGAGGTCTGTGCTTATGATGGCTGTGTATTAGGGTGTGAGGAGGGTCTGTGCTTATGATAGGTGAGGAGAGGTCTGTGCTTATGATGGCTGTGTATTAGGGTGAGGAGGTCTGTGTATGATGGCTGTGTTAGGGTGAGGAGAGGTCTGTGCTTATGATGTCTGTGTATTAGGGTGAGGAGAGGTCTGTGCTTATGATGGCTGTGTATTAGGGTGAGGAGAGGTCTGTGCTTATGATGCTGTGATAGGGTGAGAGGTCTGTGCTATTAGGGTGAGGAGAGGTCTGTGCTTATGATGGCTGTGTATTAGGGTGAGGAGAGGTCTGTGCTTATGATGGCTGTGTATTAGGGTGAGGAGAGGTCTGTGCTTATGATGGCTGTGTATTAGGGTGAGGAGAGGTCTGTGCTTATGATGGCTGTGTATTAGGGTGAGGAGAGGTCTGTGCTTATGATGGCTGTGTATTAGGGTGAGGAGAGGTCTGTGCTTATGGTGTCTGTGTATTAGGGTGAGGAGAGGTCTGTGCTTATGATGGCTGTGTATTAGGGTGAGGAGAGGTCTGTGCTTATGATGGCTGTGTATTAGGGTGAGGAGAGGTCTGTGCTTATGGTGTCTGTGTATTAGGGTGAGGAGAGGTCTGTGCTTATGATGGCTGTGTATTAGGGTGAGGAGAGGTCTGTGCTTATGATGTCTGTGTATTAGGGTGAGGAGAGGTCTGTGCTTATAGTGTCTGTGTATTAGGGTGAGGAGAGGTCTGTGCTTATGGTGTCTGTGTATTAGGGTGAGGAGAGGTCTGTGCTTATGGTGTCTGTGTATTAGGGTGAGGAGAGGTCTGTGCTTATGATGGCTGTGTATTAGGGTGAGGAGAGGTCTGTGCTTATGATGTCTGTGTATTAGGGTGAGGAGAGGTCTGTGCTTATGATGTCTGTGTATTAGGGTGAGGAGAGGTCTGTGCTTATGATGGCTGTGTATTAGGGTGAGGAGAGGTCTGTGCTTATGATGTCTGTGTATTAGGGTGAGGAGAGGTCTGTGCTTATGATGTCTGTGTATTAGGGTGAGGAGAGGTCTGTGCTTATGATGGCTGTGTATTAGGGTGAGGAGAGGTCTGTGCTTATGATGTCTGTGTATTAGGGTGAGGAGAGGTCTGTGCTTATGATGGCTGTGTATTAGGGTGAGGAGAGGTCTGTGCTTATGATGGCTGTGTATTAGGGTGAGGAGAGGTCTGTGCTTATGATGACTGTGTATTAGGGTGAGGAGAGGTCTGTGCTTATGATGTCTGTGTATTAGGGTGAGGAGAGGTCTGTGCTTATGATGGCTGTGTATTAGGGTGAGGAGAGGTCTGTGCTTATGATGGCTGTGTATTAGGGTGAGGAGAGGTCTGTGCTTATGATGTCTGTGTATTAGGGTGAGGAGAGGTCTGTGCTTATGATGACTGTGTATTAGGGTGAGGAGAGGTCTGTGCTTATGATGTCTGTGTATTAGGGTGAGGAGAGGTCTGTGCTTATGATGTCTGTGTATTAGGGTGAGGAGAGGTCTGTGCTTATGATGTCTGTGTATTAGGGTGAGGAGAGGTCTGTGCTTATGATGGCTGTGTATTAGGGTGAGGAGAGGTCTGTGCTTATGATGGCTGTGTATTAGGGTGAGGAGAGGTCTGTGCTTATGATGGCTGTGTATTAGGGTGAGGAGAGGTCTGTGCTTATGATGGCTGTGTATTAGGGTGAGGAGAGGTCTGTGCTTATGATGGCTGTGTATTAGGGTGAGGAGAGGTCTGTGCTTATGGTGTCTGTGTATTAGGGTGAGGAGAGGTCTGTGCTTATGATGGCTGTGTATTAGGGTGAGGAGAGGTCTGTGCTTATGATGTCTGTGTATTAGGGTGAGGAGAGGTCTGTGCTTATGGTGTCTGTGTATTAGGGTGAGGAGAGGTCTGTGCTTATGATGGCTGTGTATTAGGGTGAGGAGAGGTCTGTGCTTATGATGTCTGTGTATTAGGGTGAGGAGAGGTCTGTGCTTATAGTGTTTGTGTATTAGGGTGAGGAGAGGTCTGTGCTTATGGTGTCTGTGTATTAGGGTGAGGAGAGGTCTGTGCTTATGGTGTCTGTGTATTAGGGTGAGGAGAGGTCTGTGCTTATGATGGCTGTGTATTAGGGTGAGGAGAGGTCTGTGCTTATGATGTCTGTGTATTAGGGTGAGGAGAGGTCTGTGCTTATGATGTCTGTGTATTAGGGTGAGGAGAGGTCTGTGCTTATGATGGCTGTGTATTAGGGTGAGGAGAGGTCTGTGCTTATGATGTCTGTGTATTAGGGTGAGGAGAGGTCTGTGCTTATGATGTCTGTGTATTAGGGTGAGGAGAGGTCTGTGCTTATGATGGCTGTGTATTAGGGTGAGGAGAGGTCTGTGCTTATGATGGCTGTGTATTAGGGTGAGGAGAGGTCTGTGCTTATGATGTCTGTGTATTAGGGTGAGGAGAGGTCTGTGCTTATGATGACTGTGTATTAGGGTGAGGAGAGGTCTGTGCTTATGATGTCTGTGTATTAGGGTGAGGAGAGGTCTGTGCTTATGATGTCTGTGTATTAGGGTGAGGAGAGGTCTGTGCTTATGATGGCTGTGTATTAGGGTGAGGAGAGGTCTGTGCTTATGATGGCTGTGTATTAGGGTGAGGAGAGGTCTGTGCTTATGATGTCTGTGTATTAGGGTGAGGAGAGGTCTGTGCTTATGATGACTGTGTATTAGGGTGAGGAGAGGTCTGTGCTTATGATGTCTGTGTATTAGGGTGAGGAGAGGTCTGTGCTTATGATGTCTGTGTATTAGGGTGAGGAGAGGTCTGTGCTTATGATGGCTGTGTATTAGGGTGAGGAGAGGTCTGTGCTTATGATGGCTGTGTATTAGGGTGAGGAGAGGTCTGTGCTTATGATGGCTGTGTATTAGGGTGAGGAGAGGTCTGTGCTTATGATGGCTGTGTATTAGGGTGAGGAGAGGTTTGTGCTTATGATGGCTGTGTATTAGGGTGAGGAGAGGTCTGTGCTTATGATGGCTGTGTATTAGGGTGAGGAGAGGTCTGTGCTTATGATGGCTGTGTATTAGGGTGAGGAGAGGTCTGTGCTTATGATGGCTGTGTATTAGGGTGAGGAGAGGTCTGTGCTTATGGTGTCTGTGTATTAGGGTGAGGAGAGGTTTGTGCTTATGATGGCTGTGTATTAGGGTGAGGAGAGGTCTGTGCTTATGATGGCTGTGTATTAGGGTGAGGAGAGGTCTGTGCTTATGATGGCTGTGTATTAGGGTGAGGAGAGGTCTGTGCTTATGGTGTCTGTGTATTAGGGTGAGGAGAGGTCTGTGCTTATGATGGCTGTGTATTAGGGTGAGGAGAGGTCTGTGCTTATGATGGCTGTGTATTAGGGTGAGGAGAGGTCTGTGCTTATGGTGTCTGTGTATTAGGGTGAGGAGAGGTCTGTGCTTATGATGGCTGTGTATTAGGGTGAGGAGAGGTCTGTGCTTATGATGGCTGTGTATTAGGGTGAGGAGAGGTCTGTGCTTATGATGACTTTGTATTAGGGTGAGGAGAGGTCTGTGCTTATGATGACTGTGTATTAGGGTGAGGAGAGGTCTGTGCTTATGATGGCTGTGTATTAGGGTGAGGAGAGGTCTGTGCTTATGATGGCTGTGTATTAGGGTGAGGAGAGGTCTGTGCTTATGATGGCTGTGTATTAGGGTGAGGAGAGGTCTGTGCTTATGATGGCTGTGTATTAGGGTGAGGAGAGGTCTGTGCTTATGATGGCTGTGTATTAGGGTGAGGAGAGGTCTGTGCTTATGATGTCTGTGTATTAGGGTGAGGAGAGGTCTGTGCTTATGATAGCTGTGTATTAGGGTGAGGAGAGGTCTGTGCTTATGATGTCTGTGTATTAGGGTGAGGAGAGGTCTGTGCTTATGATGGCTGTGTATTAGGGTGAGGAGAGGTCTGTGCTTATGATGGCTGTGTATTAGGGTGAGGAGAGATCTGTGCTTATGATGGCTGTGTATTAGGGTGAGGAGAGATCTGTGCTTATGATGGCTGTGTATTAGGGTGAGGAGAGGTCTGTGCTTATGATGTCTGTGTATTAGGGTGAGGAGAGGTCTGTGCTTATGATAGCTGTGTATTAGGGTGAGGAGAGGTCTGTGCTTATGATGGCTGTGTATTAGGGTGAGGAGAGGTCTGTGCTTATGATGTCTGTGTATTAGGGTGAGGAGAGGTCTGTGCTTATGATGGCTGTGTATTAGGGTGAGGAGAGGTCTGTGCTTATGATGGCTGTGTATTAGGGTGAGGAGAGGTCTGTGCTTATGATGGCTGTGTATTAGGGTGAGGAGAGGTCTGTGCTTATGATGGCTGTGTATTAGGGTGAGGAGAGGTCTGTGCTTATGATGGCTGTGTATTAGGGTGAGGAGAGGTCTGTGCTTATGATGTCTGTGTATTAGGGTGAGGAGAGGTCTGTGCTTATGATGTCTGTGTATTAGGGTGAGGAGAGGTCTGTGCTTATGATGGCTGTGTATTAGGGTGAGGAGAGGTCTGTGCTTATGATGTCTGTGTATTAGGGTGAGGAGAGGTCTGTGCTTATGATGGCTGTGTATTAGGGTGAGGAGAGGTCTGTGCTTATGATGGCTGTGTATTAGGGTGAGGAGAGGTCTGTGCTTATGATGACTGTGTATTAGGGTGAGGAGAGGTCTGTGCTTATGATGTCTGTGTATTAGGGTGAGGAGAGGTCTGTGCTTATGATGGCTGTGTATTAGGGTGAGGAGAGGTCTGTGCTTATGATGGCTGTGTATTAGGGTGAGGAGAGGTCTGTGCTTATGATGTCTGTGTATTAGGGTGAGGAGAGGTCTGTGCTTATGATGACTGTGTATTAGGGTGAGGAGAGGTCTGTGCTTATGATGTCTGTGTATTAGGGTGAGGAGAGGTCTGTGCTTATGATGTCTGTGTATTAGGGTGAGGAGAGGTCTGTGCTTATGATGGCTGTGTATTAGGGTGAGGAGAGGTCTGTGCTTATGATGGCTGTGTATTAGGGTGAGGAGAGGTCTGTGCTTATGATGGCTGTGTATTAGGGTGAGGAGAGGTCTGTGCTTATGATGGCTGTGTATTAGGGTGAGGAGAGGTCTGTGCTTATGATGTCTGTGTATTAGGGTGAGGAGAGGTCTGTGCTTATGGTGTCTGTGTATTAGGGTGAGGAGAGGTCTGTGCTTATGATGGCTGTGTATTAGGGTGAGGAGAGGTCTGTGCTTATGATGTCTGTGTATTAGGGTGAGGAGAGGTCTGTGCTTATGGTGTCTGTGTATTAGGGTGAGGAGAGGTCTGTGCTTATGATGGCTGTGTATTAGGGTGAGGAGAGGTCTGTGCTTATGATGTCTGTGTATTAGGGTGAGGAGAGGTCTGTGCTTATAGTGTTTGTGTATTAGGGTGAGGAGAGGTCTGTGCTTATGGTGTCTGTGTATTAGGGTGAGGAGAGGTCTGTGCTTATGGTGTCTGTGTATTAGGGTGAGGAGAGGTCTGTGCTTATGATGGCTGTGTATTAGGGTGAGGAGAGGTCTGTGCTTATGATGTCTGTGTATTAGGGTGAGGAGAGGTCTGTGCTTATGATGTCTGTGTATTAGGGTGAGGAGAGGTCTGTGCTTATGATGGCTGTGTATTAGGGTGAGGAGAGGTCTGTGCTTATGGTGTCTGTGTATTAGGGTGAGGAGAGGTCTGTGCTTATGATGGCTGTGTATTAGGGTGAGGAGAGGTCTGTGCTTATGATGGCTGTGTATTAGGGTGAGGAGAGGTCTGTGCTTATGATGGCTGTGTATTAGGGTGAGGAGAGGTCTGTGCTTATGGTGTCTGTGTATTAGGGTGAGGAGAGGTCTGTGCTTATGATGGCTGTGTATTAGGGTGAGGAGAGATCTGTGCTTATGATGGCTGTGTATTAGGGTGAGGAGAGGTCTGTGCTTATGATGTCTGTGTATTAGGGTGAGGAGAGGTCTGTGCTTATGATGTCTGTGTATTAGGGTGAGGAGAGGTCTGTGCTTATGGTGTCTGTGTATTAGGGTGAGGAGAGGTCTGTGCTTATGATGTCTGTGTATTAGGGTGAGGAGAGGTCTGTGCTTATGATGGCTGTGTATTAGGGTGAGGAGAGGTCTGTGCTTATGATGGCTGTGTATTAGGGTGAGGAGAGGTCTGTGCTTATGATGTCTGTGTATTAGGGTGAGGAGAGGTCTGTGCTTATGGTGTCTGTGTATTAGGGTGAGGAGAGGTCTGTGCTTATGATGGCTGTGTATTAGGGTGAGGAGAGATCTGTGCTTATGATGGCTGTGTATTAGGGTGAGGAGAGGTCTGTGCTTATGGTGTCTGTGTATTAGGGTGAGGAGAGGTCTGTGCTTATAATGGCTGTGTATTAGGGTGAGGAGAGGTCTGTGCTTATGATGGCTGTGTATTAGGGTGAGGAGAGGTCTGTGCTTATGATGGCTTCCCACCTGCATCGATTCTGTGTCCTCACATCTTATAGGTAATTCTGGAGCACCGCCAGCGCTTCCCTTATGCTTTGTCTTGCCACATTAGTGGATCACAGTACATTTCTGCAGCACTGTAACTAGTTCAGTCTTTAAATAACTGTCCTCATTGTCTTGTCCCGGCTGTGGCATTCTGGGAAGTCAGTGCAGCTGGGAATACATCCTATCTCTTTTCCTACAGCTGCTAGATTGGAGTTTTCTTATTGTATTGGCTGATGATGAACTCAATACAGTCTTATCAAACATGCCACTGGCTTTTCATGCCTATTAGCTCAGGCTGGGGGAGGGCTGACGACAATTCTATATAAATCATGGAGAGATAAAAATGGAGTAAAGGTTGTAGGCAACATATCATAGTCAATACAATCTGTTCTGTTGTCATTTTTTTTAAATTAAGTTATATAATTCAAAACCTGGGGGGCGTGTCCTGGCTATGAAGGAGTGAGGACGTGACTTGTCTTAGCTCCTGCCACTGGACTTTATAACTGATGATCCACGCAACTGAGGACTCTGTAACACAGGCTATGCAGCGGAGTAGACGAGGGAGATCCCAGGGGTGCAGCAGCAGAGCTTCACAATCGGAGGAGAGAGGGATCAAGCACTTTTTATCCAGGCCGGGGCAGAGAGAAGCTTCACAGGTGGCACCCAAGATGGCTGCTAAGGCTACACACGAGGTGAGCTCAGCGTGCAGCAGTGAGATGGCAGCTATGGAGATGCAGGGAAAGGCTCAGCAGCTGACGCGACTGAGAGGAGAGACCACTCGGAGTGAAGAGGAGATACAGAAGATAAGGCCAGACAGATTGCAGGTACAGGGGAAACCCGGAGTGAGAAGCACGGGGGAAGTGCCTGCTGATACAAACAGTAGCCCTGAAGCCTGGAGGCCTCTGGAGGGGGAAGTAACGTCCTTTCCTATAACACACATGCAGGAGTGTGAGGAATTTCAGGAGGGGGGACACTGCACTGCAAATGAGTTACAGGTCCCTGACAGAAGTGAGACCGTACCCAGGGAGAAGCACAACATAAATCTAAAGTTACCAGATGCAGACAAGCATGCAGGGTCTGGGCCAGCCATAACAACAACACAAGAGTCAGGAGTTCTGACAGAGCTTAATGAGATGCGGGCACGTTTCTCAGCTATACCCACCAGGGAAGATATGGAGGCATATATAACCAGGCTGGAGCAGGCGTACCGCACAGAGCTGTCAGCCCTGAAGGGGGAGGTGGAGAGAGTGGACACCCAGAGTCAAGTGCAGGCAGCTAAAATTCAGAATATGGAGGACACTTCACAGGCCCACGGGGCACTATTAGAACAACACTCCCGCCAAATACAATACGTGGTTGAAGCAATGGATGATGCTGAAAATAGGGGCCGAAGAAACAATCTCAGAGTGCGCGGCCTGCCTGAGTCTGTCGAGTCCAAGGACTTACATGGTACCCTTCAAGTGATCTTCAATAATATTCTGGGTGAACCATCAAGCCAACCCCTGGAATTGGATAGAGCGCATAGAGCGTTGGGCCCCAAACCAGCCCAGAACGACCGACCTCGGGATGTGATCTGTAGGGTCCACCGCTATGTTATTAAGGAGGCCATTCTGTTTAAGCTCCGCAGTGGAGTATCACCATCGTATGAGGGGAGCCAAATCCAGATTCTACAAGATCTATCCCGTTTTACCTTACAAAGGAGAAGAGCTCTTAAACCTCTGCTGGACATTCTCCGCTCATACGAGTTTCCATATAGCTGGGGGTTCCCCTTCCGCCTGCAGGTTCGGCACGCGGGACGAATGCATGTTCTTCGGTCTCCGGCGGATTTACCCTCGTTCACCGCGGCCTTGGACATTCCATTAGTGCCTATAGAGGACTGGCCGGACTTTCCAATGGGGGGGGGAGTCACTGTCCCAGCCGGTGATCGGATGCGTGGCTCTCATAGAGAAAGAGGAGGGAGGCCGGTCTGATGTATAAGAGAATGGTGGATTAAATTGTTCTAGTATGTTTTTGGTTATAGGATCACAGTACGATGGAGTCTATCCTCTGGTCCTGATGGGAATTTCGCGTTGTGGGGTTATTGTATCGCCCTGGACAGGGGGGTGGGGGGTTCCCTCCTTCCATCCTGGGTGTAATGGGGGGCGCCCCTCAACATTATAAGGTACAATACCCTCTCAAAGCCCCTTCTCCCTTCTTTATACAGAGCTTTAGTTGCAAATCAAAATATATATAGTTAAAAGCTGTTTTTTAGTCCAGGGCAGGGGGCTCCTTTGTGGAAAGTTCCCTCCCTGATTGGGATAACACGCCACAGGGTAGTGGCGTAAGATTAACATCCCTGGTATATAGAGATTCTTATTTTTCTGCATTTACCTCTAGTCTATTTGACCAAGTATAAGGGTCACGTTACGACCCTACAGGCAAGAGGTGCTTTGACCTTTTTGCCTACGGTACTCTCTCTTTGTTTGTAGTTTCCTTCATATACTTAATCCTTCTACCCCCCTCCTCCTTTTTTTTTTTTTTTTTTTTCTCTCCCCCTCTCCTAACCTTCTCTATTCTCTCCACCCACACCTCTCTTCCCATCCCCATCTTCCCGGTTCCTCACCGTTCCTCCTCCTCAGAATGACGCAGATTACCTTTGGCTCATTGAATGTGAGAGGCCTCAATGTCCCGCAAAAACGGTCTCAGGTATTCTTTGACATGCATAAGAAACGAGTCCATATATTATTGATTCAGGAAACACATTTCAAAACTGGTCACCTCCCTAACTTTAAAGACAGATATTACACCAAATGGGTCCATAGCACCAACCCAGAGTCAAAATCAAAAGGGGTGTCTATAGGCATCCATAAAGCCCTGGTGCACACGGTTCTGGACACGAGAGTGGACACTGAGGGAAGATTCATTTTTCTGAAAATTAATGTTAATTCATCTATCTTTACCATTGTCAATTGGTATTTACCAAACAGAGATCCGGCGACGTCCTGCTCCTCTCTCCTGTCATCATTGGATGAATTCGCAGAAGGGACCGTGATCGTGGGTGGCGATTTAAACTTCACTTTGGACCCTAAGGTAGATACAACTTCGGGACACAATTTTCTCTCTCTCAGAAAGCTAACAAAAGTTAAACGCTCAATACAAGAGCTTCGATTGGTAGATGTGTGGAGAACGTTACACCCAGTGGAGCGTGACTACACATACTTCTCCCCGGCTCACTCCTCGTACAGCCGCATAGACCTGTTTCTTGTGAGCCAAAAGGCTCTGACTTGGCAGATACAGGCCTCTATAGGCAGTATATCCTGGTCTGACCACGCTCCTATATTCCTGAGCCTTACTATCCCAGATGGGGCAGGGAGGCCGTGGTCTTGGCGGCTGAACGATAGTCTGCTTGGGGATCAGGGGTGCATGAAGGATCTACAGAACACGATTGATGAATTTTTAGAAATACACTCAGAAGACCCCACAGCCCTTCCCGTGCAGTGGGAGGCACTTAAATGTGTGTTGAGAGGGGTTTTGATCAAACATGGGGCTAGGCTTAAGAGAGAGAGAGCCCAAACCATTTTGTCCCTACTTCAGAATATTTCAGATCTGGAAAGGGCCCATAAGAAGACATTATCACCTTTGACACTGGCGGAGCTAGTCAAAAATAGAGAGGAGCTTAAATCGATTCTCGACCGACAGTATGAGCGACATAGGACTAGAATAAAAAGATTCCTCTATGAGTATGCAGATAAATGTGGTAGACCACTAGCTAGGATTCTACACCCTAGGGGAGACCCCAGCCACATTCCCATGATTAAACAAGCAGACGGCTCTTCGACTCAGAACCCAACTCTCATCACGGAACAGTTCCAAAAGTATTATAGAGACCTATATAACATAAAGGGCAAATTTGGAGACATGCCACATGACGCATTAGAAAATAAAATAAATGACTACGTATCCAGAACGGCCCTACCGGTTATACCCAGTGCTGAGGTTGAAAATTTAGAGACGGACTTTACAGAAGCAGAAGTGGCATCTATCATTAAAGAATCTCCCTCAGGCAAAAGTCCGGGTCCAGATGGGTTCACCCCTAAATTTTATAAAATATTCCAAACTCAGCTATCCCCGTTCTTGACTAAAGTATTTAATTCCATCTCAGAAAATTCCCAATGGGTGGCGCAATCTCTCGAAGCCCATATATGTGTTATCCCCAAACCGGGGAAGGATCACATGTTAGTTACAAATTACAGACCCATTTCACTGATCAATCTAGACCTAAAACTTTTTTCCAAAGCCTTAGCCAACAGACTTGCTCCTTCCTTGCCCGGGATAATACACACAGATCAAGTGGGGTTCGTACAAGGTCGGGAGGCGCGTGACAATACCAACAAACTGTTCCTCCTGATGACCCGGTCGAGGGCTCATTCTCTTCCCATGTGTTTACTCTCAGTGGATGCGGAGAAGGCCTTTGACCGGGTCAGTTGGAATTTCATGATGGCCGCTCTAAAGCAGGTGGGTTTGGGCAAAAAATTTTTAGATAGGATTGCGTCCCTTTATTCGAGACCCTCAGCAAAAGTTAGGACGAATGGGTTTCTGTCGTCATCGTTTCAGGTCCACAATGGAACAAGGCAAGGATGTCCATTGTCACCTCTGCTCTACGTCATTGTCATGGAGCATCTAGCGGTCGCCATAAGAAATAATGCTAGTATCCATGGGATAGAGGCCGGGGGAGGGAATCGCAAGTTAGCTTTATTTGCTGACGACCTTCTCATGTTTATTTCCCAGCCACACATATCCTTCCCGTCTTTGCTCAAAGAGTTCGAGGAGTTTGGTAACTTAAGTAATTTTAAAGTGAACTTCTCTAAATCAGAGGCTATGAATGTGACCCTGTCGGCGGAAGATCTAGCCCGTACAACCAAAAATTTTCCCTTTAAGTGGCAACCGTCAGCTATAAAATATCTGGGGGTAGTTGTACCTCGGGATCCAACAAAAATTATGCATCATAATTTTCTACCCCTGTTAGAGAGGACAATTAGGGATTTAAAGAAGTACGACAAAAAAAGACTATCGTGGTTTGGGCGTATCAACGCTATTAAAATGGATGTTCTTCCTAGGTTTCTTTTCTTGTTCCAAACGGTACCTATTCAGCTGCCGGGGAGTTACTTTTCCAAAATTCGGACGGCTTTGTCAAGGTTCGTTTGGGGGAATAGGAGACCTCGGACAAGCATAAAAACTCTTACCAGACACAAAAATAATGGAGGGGCAGGGCTCCCAAATTTCCAGTTATACTACAGGGCAACTATTCTAACGAGGATAATGGATTGGCACTTCCATAGGAACTCGAAACAATGGGTCGCGATCGAACAGGACGGATTGGGAGTCCCTTTGCACTTCCTCTCATGGATGGGAAAGGAGAGTAGGTCACAGATAGAGAAGGGAATGGAGTTTATTTGGACAGTGATGGGGACGTGGGACGGTGAGGTTAAGAGGGGTTCTCTCTCACAGGGGAGGGGTCCACTTACCCGCCTCTTTGGCAACCAGGAGTTCCCTCCGGGGCTTCATTCCAATAAATTTCTGGGATATACTCGGGTGGAGGAAACTCGTTTTTTTCATGTGCTCCAGGGAAATACCCTGCCCCCTTATGCATCTCTACGGGCCACAGGGAGAGAGGTTTCCTGGATAGAATATATGCAGCTGAAATCGTTTCTATCCAACCAGGACAGGGAGAGGAAGTTGAGGACCCCCCCTACTCCATTTGAGAAATTGTTCTTGCAGGGTTCGTCACCTGGGCATGTCATCTCTCTTATTTATAAAATGCTGAACCAGAGAGACATGTCGGACAAACCCAAATTTGTCTATAGATGGGGAGAGGAACTGGGAGAGGACATTTCGGAGGACAGATGGAGCAGGGCGTTTCTGTGGACCCACAAACTTTCTCTGGCTTGTGCCGCCCAAGAGAAAAACTATAAAATTCTCACAAGGTGGTACCAATACCCGACCAAATTGCATGCTATCTTTCCCTCAGTGTCCGACATGTGCTGGAGATGTGGTACAGAAAAAGGGTCTATGTTACATATATGGTGGAGCTGTGCTAAATTGCAACCATTCTGGGACTCAGTGTTTTCTCTGTATAAAAAGATGAGTGGGGGTGAGGTGGAGAGATCTCCCCAGGTGGCCCTCCTCTCTATCCTCCCAGGTTCATTCAAGTCACAAAAGAGGGACCTGCTGCGATTTTGTTTAGCGGCAGCCCGTATAATTATTCCCAGAAACTGGAAACAGACTAGATGCCCCACGTTAGCTGACTGGGTAGAGGAGATGGCAAACCTCCAGAGAATGGAGGAACTCACAGCTGAACTTAATGGGCTCACGGAAAAATTTATCACAGTGTGGGGACCGTGGATTACGTTCATGGAGTCTCCTGAGTTCACGGTGAGTCTGGCAGGTTATTTGGGATGAGAAATGGTGACATACCTTGTCTTCCCCTCTCCCCACACACTTTTTTCCCCCACCCCCTCTTTACCCTACTTTCTTCACTCTATTTGATTCCTTCTTTTCTAAGCTTATATCTGTTCTTTTTTTTTTTTTTCTAGTTTTCTACTTTTTCTTAAATTTTTATTCAATAACTTAAAAGGGGATTGTTTTATGCTGAGAGTGGTCTTGTCAATTATCAGGAAGACATGTTTAGCTGGAACTCTGATTTCTAGTGTATGGTTTGCCATGGAGTGTTAGCATAAGGATAGCTTATAGAGTTCCAATGAAATCTACAATGTGATGTTATTTTTGTCATTCCGAAACTGAGAGATCACTGTTTATGTATTATAATCTTTATAAATGTTCAAGATGTATGCTTGATTTATAAACTTAATAATAAAACAGATTTGAAATATAATTCAAAACCTGGCAATGGTTGAGAGAAGGAGCAATGTAGGGAGTCAGGAAGACCTGTTCTCTATTTAGATAGCGGGATTTCATAGAAAGCACTGCACAGCTAATCTGAGGAGAGGAATAGCAGCTACATGTGAGGGCCGCGGCAGAGAAAAGGTCTTATAAGAGGTGTGTGATGCAGAGCGGCAAAGCTCACACTACGAAATAATACTGTGCAATTCATTTTTCCAAGGGGCCGCATGAGACACCATGACTGAAAATAATTCTGCTCAATATCAATATTAAAATACAAATTATAATATATATTAATTGCATTACATAATATTGAGCATATTTAGGTATGCTGACATCTGCCTATATACCGTATGGAGCCACACTCTGCCCCCCTGTATACTGTATGAGGCCATATACATTAACCCTATATAGTATGATCCTCACATAGCCCCGTATACATAGTATGAGCCCCCATATATCTCCCCTATATACAGTATGAGCCCCCACATAGTCCCCTCTATACTGGATAAACCCTCACATAACCCCCTATACATAGTATGAGCCTTACATAGCCCCTATATTTACTATGAGCCCTCACATATCCTCTATATACACTATAAGCCCTCACATAGCCTTATATATACAATATGAGTCCTCACATAACTCCCTATATAAAGCATGAGCCCCCACATAGCACTCTACATACAGGATGAGAACTCCCTATACACAGCATGAGCCCCCACATAGCCCCCTATATACAGAATAAGCCGTCACATAGTCCCCTATATACAGTATGAACACTCACATAACTCCCTATACACAGCATGGGCCCCCACATAGCCCCCTATATACAGAGTAAGCCGTCACATAGTCCCCTATATACAGTATGAGCACTCACATAACTCCCTATACACAGCATGGGCCCCCACATAGCCCCCTTTATACAGAGTAAACCATCACATAGTCCCCTATATACAGTATGAGCACTCACATAACTCCCTATACACAGCATGGGCCCCCACATAGCCCCCTATATACAGAATAAGCCGTCACATAGTCCCCTATATACAGTATGAACACTCACATAACTCCCTATACACAGCATGGGCCCCCACATAGCCCCCTATATACAGAATAAGCTGTCACATAGTCCCCTATATACAGAATGAGCACTCACATAACTCCCTATACACAGCATGGGCCCCCACATAGCCCCCTATATACAGAATAAGCCATCACATAGTCCCCTATATACAGTATGAGCACTCACATAACTCCTTATACACAGCATGGGCCCCCACATAGCCCCCTATATACAGAATAAACCATCACATAGTCCCCTATATACAGTATGAGCACTCACATAACTCCCTATACACAGCATGGGCCCCCACAAAGCCCCCTATATACAGAATAAGCTGTCACATAGTCCCCTATATACAGAATGAGCACTCACATAACTCCCTATACACAGCATGGGCCCCCACATAGCCCCCTATATACAGAATAAGCCGTCACATAGTCCCCTATATACAGTATGAGCACTCACATAACTCCCTATACACAGCATGGGCCCCCACATAGCCCCCTATATACAGAATAAACCATCACATAGTCCCCTATATACAGTATGAGCACTCACATAACTCCCTATACACAGCATGGGCCCCCACATAGCCCCCTATATACAGAATAAGCCGTCACATAGTCCCCTATATATGTGACTAAATGGAACGCGACTTTGTCTGATTGTTCAAAAAGACTCATACAACTTATTATTGAACAAGAACAAAATAAAATACTGGATTTGGAAAATAAAGTTGGTACAATTGAGTCTTCTCTTGTACAATATGCCAATCTGGACTCTTACAAAAATATGAGAGAACAAATTAATATTAAAATCAGCAATTTGGAGGACACTATTACTGCATTTAAAGAGAAAAAAATTATCAGAGACTCTAGAGATTATGAAGAGAATAAAATTTATAATTGGCATAATTTCAGGAGATTTTCACAGAATGTAACTAGATCTATTCTCAAAAATAAAAAACACCATCCTTCCAGCCGAGTGTCCTTTTGATCTACAGACGTTGAAACAACTGATTTGGACTCTACTGACTATAATACAGATACATCTGATGCTAATGTGAATACTCCCTCTACTTCTGTGAGTGTTTCAAAAAACCAATCCACTCCCTTTCAAAAAAAACGAAAAAAACAAGGAGGGGTGGTCGTAAGCACAGAAAACAGCATATATCAACACGGACACTATACCAGAGGGAAAAAGAAGTAGATGTTAATGAGAATTTTTCTGTTATAAATGTCGACTTGCGTCTTGGATGATGATGAGATCAGTGTTTTAAAAAAAAGGTCTCAATTTTGTTCCAACTAAAAAATTTGATCTTTTTGGAACAATATTGGACGTTAATAAATTTATTCGTAAATTAACGATAAAAAAACACTTTTTTCATGATGAAAATGTATCTAAAAAATCTAACATGCAACCTGAAAGTTTATTTTCTCCTGTTTCCTTCAAAGAACAAATGACATTACAGAATTTACGTGAGGTTTCAGCTGATAGTGGCAATTGTACTAATAATGATTTTGTAATTCCTGACATGATTGTTCCTAATCCACGTTTTTACCCTATTCCATCAAGGTGTGAGCAAATGGGAGATTTCCAAAACATAGTTGAAAAGGAACTTACTATCCTTTCTCATCAACAGAGACCCACTGTCCAGAATTTATCTAAAAAAGAGAAACATGCTGTTCTCTCCTTGCGCAATAATCCTAATATCATCATAAAGAATGCTGATAAGGGGGGAGCAGTGGTTGTTTTGGACGTGGGCCTCTATGAAAGAGAGGTTTTAAACATGCTCAATGACAGTGACACCTACAGGAGGATCGATTTTGATCCTTCTGCAGATATAAAAAAATCATTAGAGAGATTGGTGGAAGAGGGATTGCATTTAGGTGTTATAGATAAAAAACAGGGGGAGTTCCTTAATCCACCATTCTCTCTCACTCCATTGTTGCATGCTCTCCCCAAGTCTCACAAGAATCTGTTTCCACCAACATTTAGGCCAATTGTGTCAGGCTTTGATTCTGTCACAGAACACCTGTCAGAGTGGCTGGATAATCATTTGCAGTTTCTCCCCAAAATCTCTCCAGGTTATGTTCTTGACAGTAAACATGTCCTGAACATGGTTTCTCAGATCCAGTGGCAAAGTCATTACAGCTGGCTCACGTGTGACGTACAGACTTTGTATACGTCCATCCCTCATTCCCTTGCGATTCTGGCCTTAAAAGACCAACTTAAAAAATACTCGAATTATTCTGATGATCTGCAGAATTTTTTATTAGAAGTCACTTTTTTCTTATTGAAAAATAATTTTTTCACATTCCTAGACAGAAAGTATGTTCAGCTGCGGGGCTGCTCTATGGGTGCTCGCTTCTCCCCCTCATTAGCTGGGGTCTTTATGTTCTGGTGGGAGGAGCAATTCATCTTCAGTCAAAATAACCCTTTTTCATCTAATATCATCATATACCTTCGGTACATAGATGATATACTAATTGTGTGGCAAAAACCAGAACAGAAAGTAGAGGAATGTATTTCCTATATTAATAACAATGCCCACAATTTAGTATTCACTTTTTTTCATTATCAAACGAAAATAAATTTTTTGGATATGTCACTACATTGGAAATATTGATAGTGGCAAAATTGACTGTAGTTTATATCGTAAACCCATATCAGGCAATTCTCTACTACATGCTAAAAGTTGTCACCCCAAGCATGTGGTGGAGAATATCCCCACAGGTGAATATATACGTGCAAAGAGGTGCTGCAGCAGTCAGGAAAGTTTTGAGGCAGAGTGTAGTAGTATTGATAGGAGATTCTTGGCCAGAGGGTATAATTTTCAAAATCTTCAGAGGGCAAAAATCAAAGCGAATACTAAAAACAGATCCCAATATCTTGAAATGAACAATAAGGATAAAAATAAAGGTAACCTTCAGAACAAATTACCGGTAGTTTTTTCTACAAAATACAGCAGCAACTACTATGATGTGATCAGAATTGTTAAGAAATATCTTCCAATTTTGTCTACAGATGACACTTTACATCATATATTAAGGGATGGAGTGAAGTTTGTTTCCAAGAGAAACACGACTTTAAGTTCCATCCTATCACCAAGTGATCACACTAGCAGATGCGATTCTATTGAGGATGTAAAAACTGCCCGTAATTGGTTACCTACCACAGGATCATACAAGTGTGGACACAAGAAATGTGGACTTTGTCATTATATGTTGAATGCAAAAAATTTTTCTTCATATGCTGATAAAAAAACGTACCAAATTACTTCTATGATTAACTGTGGTTCAGACCATGTGGTTTATTTGATTTCTTGCACGATGTGCCAACTGCAGTATATTGGCAGCACTTCATGCTCCCTAAGAAAAAGAATATCCGAACACATCTATGATGTGAATAATGTTACATCTAGGAAGTTGTCTAGTGCCTCCCAGCACTTTCGTGATATACATGCCGGTAGTTTTGATGGCATGAAAGTTTGTGCTATTGAGAAAGTAAAACTTCCTAAGAGAGGAGGAAATATTTTTGTTTTTTTTTATTGTCTGACAGTCACTTCTATGTTACCATGTGTGAATACCTGCATAAAAAAATGTTCCCCTCACAGGGTTAATGCTTTAGTGAAAAGCTCTTTCCATTTGATTAAACACATGTTTGGGTCTTTACTCCCTCCTTTTTAAACAAGTCCTGTGAACACATGCTTTAGAGATTGACTAAGAACCAAGTGTTTGAAACGCGTCCTCTCTGTCTTGGGTTTGTTTCACCCCAACATGGACTTTTTAATATGTAAATAATAAAGAATCAACGTTTTAAAGAATTTCCTGTTTGGACTCAAGTTGCTGGAATATCTTTCTTCATCCCCTATATACAGTATGAGCACTCGCATAACTCCCTATACACAGCATGGGCCAACACATAGCCCCTATATACAGAATAAGCCGTCACATAGTCCCCTATATACAGTATGAGCACTCAAATAGACCCCTATGTACAGGATGAGACGTCACATAGCCCTGGTTATACAGTATGAGGCTTCACATTTTTTGTATATGTACAAAGGGAATGTCAATGACCTAAAAGTGAACGCTACTGAAAAATCCTGCTGCCAAGGTGGGTGGTGACAGATCCCGGATTGTACAGCACAGAGAAGCCCAATGCCCCAAAACACAAGAGTCCCTAAAGGCCTGAACATTAAATTGGACATGTTTATTTATTTATACAAAGGTTTAAGGGCCTTGTTACCATGTGACTGCTTCTCATTTCCTTTTTCATTTGTATTTAATCCATAACAATTGCTTGTTGGGATCATTTTATGATTAAGAACATTCATGTTTGAAACACGTAGTGGTCCCCGGGAATCTATTCCCTGCATTCTTCTACTATGATCTGCTTCTAAGCATTTTTCAAATAAAATGTTGTTTTTAATTCAATTTCCTTGGACTTTCTGTTGCTGAACATCACTTTCTCCCTGAGCCGCCTACATACAATAAGTGCCCCCACATAGCCCCTCTATATACTGTATGAGCCCTCACATAGCTCCTTTTTATACAGTGTGAGGCCCACATAGTCTCCTATATACAGTGTGAGGCCCCACATTGCCCCTCTGTATACAGTATGAGCCCCCACATAGCTCCTCTTTATACAGTGTGAGGCCCACATAGCCCCTCTATATAAAGTCTGAGGCCCCATATTGCTCCTCTTTATACAGTGTGAGACCCACATAGCCCCTCTATGGCCTCACATAGCCTCTTTTTGTACAGTATGAGCCCCCACATAGCCCCTTTTTATATATATACAGTGTAAGGCCCCACATAACCCCTTTATATGCAGTATGACCCACCACATAGCCTCCTAAATACAATATGCGCCCCCACATACCATCTTAAAAACAGCATAAGACCTCACACAGCCTCCTAAATATATTATAAGCTCTACATAGACTCTTATATACAATATGAGCCCCACATAGCCCCCTATATAGATTACTAGCCCCAATTAGTCCCCTATATACAGTGTAAGATCCCACATAATCTTCCTATATTCAGTATGAGCCCTCACATAGCCTCCTATATACAGTATGAGCCCCATATAGTCTCCTATATACAGTATGAGCCCCACATAGTCTCCTATATACAGTATGAGCCCCACATAGCCTCCTATATACAGTATGAGCCCTCACATAGCCTCCTATATACAGTATGAGCCCTCACATAGCCTCCTATATACAGTATGAGCCCTCACATAGCCTCCTATATACAGTATGAGCCCTCACATAGCCTCCAATATACAGTATGATCCCCACATAGTCTCCTATATACAGTATGAGCCCCACATAGTCTCCTATATACAGTATGAACCCCACATAGCCTCCTATATACAGTATGAGCCCCACATAGCCTCCTATATACAGTATGAGCCCCACATAGCCTCCTATATACAGTATGAGCCCTCACATAGCCTCCTATATACAGTATGAGCCCTCACATAGCCTCCAATATACAGTATGAGCCCCACATAGTCTCCTATATACAGTTTTTTAGCCCTACATAACCTCATATATACAGAAGGAGGCTTGGTGCAGCCTGTGGTTTTCAGCCTTCTGGCTGTCTTGGTCCGCAGGCCGGACTGGAACAGCCAGAGGGCCAGATGTGCACTTTGCCCAGCCCTTCTGTATATGAATTGAACCTAGTAACAAGACAAACTATAGTAGATTCCACCTAGTGGGTGCAATACTGAAAGTTTAGCTTTTAACACTATGGCCCTGATTCATAATTTGTGTGTTTAAATATTTTTTAGTTGGTCTTTTCGTATTTTATGAAATGAAATACGTGATTTTTGAATTTTGTGCAAAGTCAAACATGGTTTTTATTTCCTTCTTGAACCTTTTTTTTTACTTTCAGCACCAAATGTTTTCTCATTTTACAAAAATTTTGTACAAAAATTTGCTAAATATTTCTGACTTACAGGAAATTACTCCAAGGTATGGCATTGGAGTACATTTCAGAATGTAATAGTTTTAAGGATGAAAGAAGACACAAGTCTATTAATTATCATGAGGAAGGCAAAAACCCCATGAGGCAAATGCTAATTGCCCAATATTAAAGGAAAAATTCCTTTACAACTCCACATACGGCAATCAGACTAGTTCCTTGGCTCAATGTCTCATCACAAAATCTAGTGTTTATATCCGGTAATATTATATTTTTCAAGAAAAGCATCCAGACCCTCCTTGAACACTTTTAGTGATGTGACCAATACAACACCATGTGACTGCGAGTGTCATAATCTCACTATTCTTATAGTAAAGAATCCACAGTATCACTGCTATTACAGTAAATAATCCATATTCTCATAGCTCTTATAGTAAAGAATCCATAGTGTCACTGCTATTAGAGTAAAGAATAGATATTATCATTGCTCTTATAGTAAAGAATCCATAGTGTCACTGCTATTACAGTAAAGAATACATATTCTCATTGCTCTTATAGTAAAGAATCCATAGTGTCACTGCTATTAGAGTAAAGAATAGATATTATCATTGCTCTTATAGTAAAGAATCCATAGTGTCACTGCTATTACAGTAAAGAATAGATATTATCATTGCTCTTATAGTAAAGAATCCATAGTGTCACTGCTATTACAGTAAAGAATACAAATTCTCATTGCTCTTATAATAAAGAATCCATAGTGTCACTGCTATTACAGTAAAAAATCCATATTCTCATTGCTCTTATAGTAAAGAATCCATATTGTCACTGCTATTACAGTAAAGAATAGATATTATCATTGCTCTTATAGTAAAGAATCCATAGTGTCACTGCTATTACAGTAAAGAATAGATATTATCATTGCTCTTATAGTAAAGAATCCATAGTGTCACTGCTATTACAGTAAAGAATAGATATTATCATTGCTCTTATAGTAAAGAATCCATAGTATCACTGCTATTACAGTAAATAATAGATATTATCATTGCTCTTATAGTAAAGAATCCATAGTGTCACTGCTATTACAGTAAAGAATACATATTCTCATTGCTCTTATAGTAAAGAATCCATATTGTCACTATTACCCACGTCACCCCTTTTACTTTGCAAACTCCATCTCTGGTAATCAGACCCACACTGATCACATATTAATCATAAGAATAGACCAATAATATTAAATAACATCCATAGAATACAAATACTTCTTTTGTCGCCTATTTTTGTCCTCTATCTGTCCTCCATTACTCAAGCAATCCTCTGACTTAAACGGTAATCACATTATGCATAGCCCCTTAACAGCTTTTTTTTTGTGAGATGACTTGTAGTTTTGATTGATGCTATTCACTTTACCATACAATGTACTCAAAGAAGCGGGGAAAATACCAATTGGGAAGAAACGGTGAAAAAAAAGCCGATCCCACCATTGGGTTTTGTTTTTACAGCATTCATTGTGCGGTAAGGGCAAGCACGCACTTTGCGTTCACCTACTTGCATTTCTAAATGCACGTTTTTGGCTTAATTGATTTGACCAAAGTTTCCTTTTTCAGAACTTTAGCGCTGAAAACGCATGCGTATTTACCGCGTTTAAGATGCGTTTTCAGCGCTTTTTGCATGCTTTTTCACCTGCGTTTTGACAGATGCGTTTTGAACAACAAGACACTGCTAAATAAAGTTTAATCAGTCTTACAGAATGAAAAAAGAGAAAAAAAAGGATAAAATCTATATTAATGGAAAAAATAATGAAAATAGATATATTTCATAAAATTATAGCGGTAATATACATTTTATCGCTAATATAGCAATAAATGCATATTTTTCTCAAATTTAATTGTCTGATTATGTGTGTGTAAAGGGACATATGAAATCATTATTTTGAAGTCCAAAAAGCATGCGTTTTGGTAGTCAAAAACGCATGTTTTCTGCACTGAAAAAGCAGGTAAAACGCAGGAATTTGAAGGAATCTTGGTTTTTGCCATTTCTCATTGACTTCAATGTTAGCAAAACGCACCTAAAATGGCAAAAACAACTGACATGCTCCTTCTTTGAACGCATGGTTTTTGCCCCAAAATATGCAAATTAAACGCAGCGTTTTAAAACGCAAAGTGCGGTCTGAAAATCAACAGTTTCCATTGACTTTGCTGGAAAACCAAAACGGATGCATTTAGGCAGAAAGAAGGTGCTTCTCAAAACGTACCAAAAAAGCAGTGGAAACGCAAAGTGCGTTCTTAGCCTAAAAATGTCAAGTGAACATGATTCTTTAGGACGGTGCAATCAAGAAGATAATAAACTTTTATAGTTTTTTTTGTACAAGTTTTAAAAAAAAACTCAGAAATTCGGAAGAATAAAATTGGTTTGGTGTGAGGCCCTGTTTTTTGTGTTGCTTTTCTTAGTAACATTTTGGGTAAATATTATATTTTTGATAACTTTTTATAGCATTTTTCTAGGCGCCCAAAAAAGGCAAATTTTGCAATTTTGTTTATTTTTCCATTTTATATTTTACATTTTGACAGAATGGTCCCCCCGAACCCAAACTGAGTAAAGCCCGCTTTACACCTTACGATCCAGCATACGATATCGTATGCGATCGTAACCGCCCCCATCGTATGTGTGGCACGTTCAATTTGTTGAATGTGCCGCACATACGAGTAACCCCCCCGTCACACGTACTTACCCGTCCATACGACCTCGCTGTGGGCGGCGAACGTCCACTTCCTGGAGTGGGAGGGACGTTCGGCGTCACAGCGTCGTCACGCGGCAGCCGGCCAATAGAAGCGGAGGGACGGAGCTACGCAGGACGTAAACATCCCGCCCACCTCCTTCCTTCCGCATTGTGGGCCGGGAGCCGCAGGACGCAGGTAAGATCTGTTCATTGTTTCCGGGGTGTCACACGCTGCGATGAACAACCTGATGTTCAATTCATGAGGAATGAACGACATGTATGCGATGAACGTTTTACCGTTCAATCGCAATCGCACGTAGCTGTCACACACTGCAATGTACCTTACGATGCCGGATGTGCGTCACTTACGATGTGACCCCGCCGACACATCGTAAGATACATTGCAGCGTGTAAAGTGGGCTTTAGACATCAATATCTAATAGTGGATAACCCCTACATTTATTCTGCCCTTGTGCTGCATGGAAAATTGAAAACCGGATTGCAGGACACCTTGTCAGGCTATATAGGCACGCAGCGTTTTTTATCGTGTTTTTTAGTGCAGTTTTGTCAGAACGTCCTCACTTTTTACTTCCCCGCAAAGTCTATGAGAAGTCAGATTTGCTGTGTGCACTTTGCAATTTATTTGTCAGCATTTTTTGCCAAAATTTTGTGACAAAAAAAAAGCAGCATGTTCATTCTTCTTGCGTTTTTGTCAACTTTTGTCACCCATTGAAATCAATGAGGGGATGAAAAACACAGGGAAAAATGCATGATTACAAATTTCTTTGCGTTTTGCATACGTTTTACCCACGGTTTTGTCAACAAAAATGCAGCTCACCGACTTAGTTACAGAATGACAAAATCAATGCTGGAGTGATTTTGGGGTGTCAGTGTCTCTCTCTCTCCAAGCGCTTCATACCCACCGATCATCGTCGCGGCGCGGCTGTCACACTGCTTCCGCTGCTTCTCATTTTTTCTTCCCGACCTGCTCATTAGCCTCATTAGATATTCACTGCAGCCACTCATTAGGCTCATACATATTCACTGCTTCCCCTGTCTGTGATTGGTTGCAGTCAGAAGCGCCCCAATGCTGAGTGACAGCTGTCTCACTGCAACCAATCACAGCTGCCAGTGGGCGGGTCTATATCGTACAGTACAATAAATAAATAAAAATAATTAAAACTGGCGTGCGGTCCCCCCCAATTTTGATACCCAGCCAACATAAAACCTCACACCTGAGGGCTGGCATTCTCAAGCTGGGGAGACCCACGTTATTGGGAGCCCCCCAGCCTAAGACTTAGGTTAGTGATGGCAGGAGTATATGAGACACCACCCATCACTAATCTGTAAGTAAAAGGAAACAAACACAAACACATAAATAAATCCTTTATTTGAAATAAGACAAAAAAACACTCTCTTTCACCACTTTATTAACCCCCTAACCACCACTCCAGGTCCGACATAATCCACAAGAGGTCACACGACACTTCCAGCACTGCTACATCTGATGCTCACAGCAAGCACCATAGAACAAGACTGCCTACTGTGAGCTACCCACAGCAACTGAAGTGAGTCGCGCTATCAGCGGTGACGTCACTCAGGTTAGCCGCAGTCCCAGCTGGAGTCCTCCACCTGTGACAGCAAATCACCTGAGTTACTGAAGTGAGCAGCGAGATAAGCGATGCCTTCACTCAGGTTATTGCTGCAAACCTCCACCTGTGACCGCAAATCAGGCTGCGAATGAAGTGAGCCACAGGTGGAGGACTCGCTTGAGTGACGGCACCGCTGATGGCATGATTCACTTCAGTAGCGGCCTGAACCTCACACCGGTGAACCCGTGACGTCACTGCTGCGACACATGCCATACAAGTTCATTCTGATCACTGTGGCTCTGTCTGCACTCACAGCTGCCAGTCATGCGCTATTGCCGCTCGCTGTGACAGTACAGAAATGTAGCAGAGCTGAATCACTGTGGTACCTAGTGTGGATTACTTCGGACCTGGAGGGGTGTTTTGGGGTTAATAAAGTGGTGAAAGAGGAAGCTTTTTATTTTTTTTCAAATAAAGGATTTCTTGGCTGTTTGTGGTTATATACTTTCACTTACAGATTAGTGATGTGGGGTGTCTCTGACATCACTAACCTAGGGCTTAGTGGCAGCTATGGGCTGTAATTAACCCCTTATTACCCTGATTGTTACCGCACCAGGGCAATCGGGAAGGGCTGGGTCCACAGCCAGAATTGATGCATCTTATGGATGTAGCACTTCTGGGGCGGCTGTGGGCTGCTATTGTTAATCTGGAAAGGGACAAATAACGATGGCCCTTTCCACTCTAATAATATCAGCCATCAGTTGACTGCTGTACTTGGGCTGGTTTTAGAAAAATAGGGGGACCCCACGTAATTTTTATAAAAATAAATCAAATAATTTAAAAAAAAATGTGGGATCCCCTCTATTTTTCATAACAAGCCAAGGTACAGCAGGCAGCTGAGGGTTGCAGCCTGCAGCTGCTGCTGTTCCTGCGCTGGATGTGAAAAATGGGGGGACCCCATGCCATTTTTTTTTACCCGCAAAAATTAAAAAAACTGCCGGCTAAGCTGGCTCTCCCTCTATGAAGTTATTCTGTTATTTCTTTCTATCTATTCTATATTTTCTATCCATCTATCTATCTATCTATCTATCTATCTATCTATCTATCTATCTATCCATCCATCCATCTATCCATCTATTCTAGCTATCTATCCGATCATATTTTGTTTCTCCTTTAAAAAACGCATTAACAAAAACGTGGCAAAATCGAGGTAAATACATGGCAAAAACGCACCATCATTACAAGCGTTTTTTTGACAATTGCAGGCTCTTTGTAACAAGGTGCAGTTTTGGTTGCAAAAAAAATTGCAGCATGCACATATAGCTTTACACACGTAACAGAACTGTGCTGCCCAATGTTACATTAACCTCTTCACCCCATGGCGACTTTACGTTTTTCATTTTTTCCTCCCCTTCTGCCAAGAGCCGTAAGTTTTTTTTTATTTTTCTGTCAATCTTGCTATGTGGGGCTTATTTTTTGTAGGACGTGTTGTAATTTTGAATGAAGCCATTAATTTTACCATATAATGTACTAGAAAACAGGAAAAAAAATCCAAGTAGTGTAACTGCAAACAAAGTGCAATTGCACGATAGTTTTTGGGATTTTTTTATTCACAGTGTTCAATATATGGTAAAACCAATGTGTCAGTATGATGCCTCAGGTCAGTATGAGTTCATAGATACCAAACATGTATACGTTTACTTTAATCTAAGAAGTTAAAAAAAAAACCCAGAAGTTTCGCCAAAAAAAGAATGGCAGTTTTTCACCATTTTCTGAGACCCGTAGCGTTTTCATTTTTCGGGATCTGGGGCTCAGTGACAGCTTATTTTTTTGTCTATTGAGCTGGCGTGTTTAATGATACCATTTTTGTGTGGATACTACGTTTTTATCGCCTGTTAATGCATTTTTTAAAAAAAAAATTTACGGCGAACAAAAAGCATTATTTTGGGGTTTGAAATTTTTTCCTCTGCACGCCATGAACCAATCAAATTAATTGATTCTATATTTTGATATATCGGGCATTTCTCAATGCGGCGATACCAAATATGTGTATATTTTATTTAACGGTTTTCAATGGAGCGAATGGGGGGTGATTTGAACTTTTATTTTTTTTTATTTTTTTTTTTTTAAAAAAATGTAACATTTTTTATTTATTTTACTAGTCTCCCTAGGACTCTTTAACACTGAACAGTCTGATCACTTGTTCATTTCTGCACAGCTCTGATCAGCAGAAATGCTGCGTTCCTGTTAAAGCCGGCGGTCTGACGGCTCACAAAGGAGGTACGTCATGGTAGCAACAGAAGTCAACACATGACCCGTCGCTACCATGGCAACCATTGGCTCCTCGTGATCGGGTCACGAGGCTGCGAATGGAGGCAGGGAACGGCGCGATCCCCGCCGTAGCCATTAAAATTGAGCGATCTAAATGGCAAGCAGGCGCGCATGGATCATGGATCCACCAGCGTCCTATAGCCTCACATGTCTGCTGTTCAAATCAGTATCAGGATCACTGCCGACTCACCGCAGCAGCCAGCGGTGATTACCACTATACGACCAAGGACGTACCGGTACATCCTTAGGCTATGTGCGCACGTTGCGCAAACATATGCAGTTACGCTGCGCTTTGTAGCGCAGCGTAACTGCATGCGTCCTGCGTCCCCTGCACAGTCTATGGAGATTGTGCAGGGGCCGTGCGCACGTGGCGCTTTAGAGCGCAGCGCTTCGGCTTCTGCAGAAGCGCTGCGTAAAAAGAAGTGACATGTCACTTCTTTCCTGCGCTTTGCCGGCAGCTCCTGCTCGGTCTATGGGAGAAGCTGCAGGCAGAGCGCATGGAATCGGCTTCACTACGGACATTTTCTGCAGCGATTAGAAGCGCACATGTGCTCTTCAGATCGCTGCAGAAATTTCTGCAGTGAACTGTACGCAACGTGCGCACATACACTTAGTCGTAAAGGGGTTAAGGCTAAGTTATGGCTGCGTTTATGTCACATTTTTTGCCGCATCTTTGGTATGTCATTAGTTTACAGTATATATTTAAATACAGTTAGTTTCATTCACCAAAAAAGCAACAAAAAATGCAGCTGCGTTTTTTCCAATTTCATTGCTTATAATGGTGAAAAAAAAGCAGCAAATAAAAATGAAATAATTGACATGCTGCTTCTTTCAAAAATACAATTTTTTGCCATTTCAGTAAAAAAAAAGGAAGTGTGTGGCTGAGATTTCTGAAATTTTATAGGTTTTGCTGGTACTGTAAAAAGCAGCATTTTATTAGCATGAATTTGCATAACGCTAATAAAAAGAACAGGTGCAAAAAAATCACCAAAAACACACTGTGTGAACATAGCCTAACGGTTCACTCACATTGGCGTGAAACCTGGACGGGTGCAATGCGAGAAAATAAAGGGATTGCACTCGAACCCATGTTATTCAATAAGGTTAAATACAAAAAAACAGCCGCTACACTGCAAATATAGTATTATTCTCGAGGAAAGGACTGAGTCCTCAATGTCACAGAATATAACCTCAGCACCAAATAGGACAAGCAAAGTCCATGAAAGCTGCAGAAAGTGACATTTTTATTCCGATTCGGCACCACAGAAAAAATCCAAATCCGACGTTTTGTTTTTTAAGTATATTATTAATAATAATAATAATAATAATAATAATATAATTATTACTAATATAAATTATTATAGCACCATTTATTCCATGGTGCTTTACTTGTAAAAAGGGGCATACATAATAAAAACAAGTATAATAATTCTGAACAATTCAAGGCACAGACTGGTACAGGAGGAGAGAGGACCCTGCCCCTGAGGACTCACAGTCTACACGACTATATGTATATTTGTGCCTTAAAATGACATTATTTATTGTGTAAAATTAATTTTAGCCTCAAAATAGTAAATTGGTGTAACAAAGCAATAGCAAATCAGAAAAGAATAATGCAAAAAAATGTATCTTAAACTCTGAGCATTTCACCAAATACTGGCAGCAGGTTTTGGGGCTATTGAAAATGACCTATTGTAGGTAACCAGCTGCCCATGGATTGTATGGGGTCTTCTATCTGTCTATCTATAGATAGATATATATGCGCCATAGATGGATGGTTCGTCCTTGCTGACTTCACGGATAATAATTGTGCCGCTCCCCCTTTAAATAAGACAAGTGTAAGGAAGCCGCAGACACCTCTTTGGGGTATCTGTCTGACATCCGAAGTCATTCATAAAACCTGCATGTCTCCACCCGCCTCTGTCCTCCGCTTGCTGAGAAGATTGGAGGATGGGAGAGAGAGCGTTCTGTTCCCGGGAAGATGGTATCAATGAACGGTGGTTTGTCACCAAGGTAACAAGACGAAAGGTAGTCGTGGAAACCGTGTGAATGAGGCATGGCTAGTTGCCATGGAAACCTTCTGAATGGGGATAGACCCAGTGCGGCTTGGCACCCCCACCCCTCCCCAAAAAATATTACCATAAATCCATAATTTATGGATTTCAGGATAGGATATTAATAGTGCGGGGAATAGGACTTTCCTAAAGCAGCAGCCATGGGGGCGCAGAGCGACTGTGGGATGGGGGGCAGGGACAGATGGAAGGGAGACATATAGAGCCCGGAGATGCGTTATTTTTTTTCCCATTCTTGGGTTAATAATGGAGTATTGTGATATTACAGCGGTTGTCTCATTACAGCGACCGGCTGATTGCTGCACGCCCACTCCCCACAGAAAACAGCTAATTTTGCCCAGGGGACACGCGGTTAGCCTGGCATCCCACCTGAGGTGGTGGCAGCTTACATGGCGGCCACTCCGAGTGATAGAGACCCCTCCTTCATAAAGCGGCTCTCCATTCTGACTCCTACAGGACGGCCCCCAGTTCTGCCCCTATTATCACTGCGGTCATAGAGATCTCCCTCTGATGTGACCAATGGGAGCAGCAGCTTCATCATTAAAAATGAGATGTTGAAAAATATTTGTGGCGATCGGGGAGTTTCCATCATTTTTTGTTTTGTTACTAAGGACCAAGATAAATGAGGAATAGGTCTTACACTTGTTATCGCTGATCTCCTCATGCTGAAAAGGGATTTGTCTCCAGGTTTTTGCCATATAATGTGTGAGAGCATGATGTAGGGGCAGAGACCCTGATTCCGGTGATGTATCAGTTACTGGGCTACTTGCTGTAGTTTTGATGAAATCACAGTTTACCAGCAAAGAGTTATCACTAGAGGACTAGTAAACCTGCCTCCACCATTGATTGGCAGCTTTCTGCCTATACACAGAAAGTGAGCAATCAGTGGTGTGGGCGGGGTTACATAGAGGTCAGCATGCAGAGAACTGTTAAAAATAACGGCAGATAAACTTGTGATTTTATAAAAACTACAACTATCAGCCCAATAAGTGATACATCACTGGAATCAGGGTCTCTGACCTAAATTATGCTGCTCTCGGCTAGACCTGCTGGTAAATTCCCTTTAAATTCAAGCACACTATTGCACTTATTTAGGCTGATGAGCCATTTCTACAGGTTTAGACAGTCTTATTACCAGGTTGGTCAATATGAACAATCTATAAAAGAAACATTATGGTGTCAGTACATGGCCATAGTACTGATAATACACATCTAAATGGCCTCCTTTCCCTCTTGATGCCTTAGGGTACTTTCACACTTGCGTTATTTTCCTTCCGTTACAATCCGCCCTTTTGGGAAACAGCGGAATCCGTTAACGGATTCCGCTGTTTCCCATAGACTTGTATGGTTGACGGATTGTACCAAAAGGAGCTGCGTTGCTTCCGCTGGGCGACGCTCCGTTGCTTCCGCCCAGCGGGAGGAACGCAGCATGTAACGTTATTTTGAGCAGCGGAATCCTCTGGATTTCACTGCGCATGCTCTTTTTTTTTTTTTTTTTTTTTTTAAATCAAACTTTATTTTGGCTCGCGGTGGCCGAACGTTCAGCTGAGCGCCCGGCCGTCGGCAAGCGACAGCGCTCAGCTGAATGACCGGCCACCAGCATGCCCGGCCGCCGGCAAGTCACAGCGCTCAGCTGAGCGCCCGCCCGCCGGCATGCCCGGGCGCCGGCAAGTGACAGCGATCAGCTGATCACCCGGCGGCCGGCTGCAGGGAGCGATCAGCTGATCACCCGGCGGCCGGGAGCGATCAGCTGATCACCCGGCGGGCGGCTGCAGGGAGCGATCAGCTGATCACCCGGCGGCCGGGAGCGATCAGCTGATCACCCGGCGGCCGGCTACTGGGAGCAATCAGCTGATCACCCAGCGGCCGGCTGCAGGGAACGATCAGCTGATCGTTCACTATAGTCTGCCGCTGGTAAAACCGGGAAAAAAAAAAAAAAAAAAATCAAAACGAATTGCGTTGTTTTGCAGCATCCGTTGCATCCGTTGTGTCACTATATGCAACACATCCGTTGCATCCGTTACACAACGCAATGCAACGGATACCGTTCAACGCAAGTGTGAAAGTAGCCTTAGCGGGTAGTCAGATTGTTTTGTAAACCCCCTTCATTGTCCTATAGTCCCTGCTTATAGCAGAGAAGTGTTCGGACATGCCCACTCACCCTCCTGAGCAGGCATGCCTACGCCTTTCTCAAAGTATTGTGGTAAGCAGTGCTTTTTCTAAAGGGAATCTGTCAGCAGGATTTCACCCCCTATATTTATATGTGCATGTAGCTATTTTAAAGATAAGTCCAGTAGTAAATTTATATAACCAGTCCCTTCCTCCGTTAGCATTTGACATAATATGCAAATGAGGCCGAAGGTCTGAAGCCTCTGTCACCCCAGCTCTATTCCCCACCCAGCAGTGCCTCCTCTTCCTTGACTGATGGACTCTATGCTGGGTAATATCAGGCATAGGAGTCATCAGTTAAGTAGTAGGAGGTTGCATTGGTTAGGGAGAAGAGCTGGAGTGACAGAGGCTTCAGATCTACACATAGATCTTCAGTCTCCTTTGCATTTCAATTAATACACTGATTTCTCAGTACTGAAGGAACGGACTGATCATGTAAAAGTATTGCTGGACTCGTCTTTGCAAGAGCTACAATCTCATATAAATAGTTTAGGGGGGTGGAATCCTTCTGACAGACACTCTTTAAATAAAGGACATTGATAGCATGTCTTTTAGTAAGATGTCATCAATATCTGATGTGAGGATCAGCCTTTATTCCCCGCACTCATCAATAGAATGCATGGCAGCTCTGTCCATATGTGGTAGGCAGGTGATAACAAACAAAAATGTTCTTTGAACTTCATTTGCAAGCCTTTAATGTCAGAGTTGCTCTTTGTAAAGTACTGAAAAGTTAAACCTGTTACTGTTAAACCTCCTCCAATTAACAGAATTTGTCATTTTCTGCATTAGTCAGATTCTGGACCATAATGACCATAGGACTATATAATGGTGCTGAGTAAAGGGCATTTTCCTCCAGAACACTAAATCCTCCTTGATTTCATTGAGCCGCCTGTAGTCATAGCTCCATAAGACGGAGAAGCTTCCCTGAACTGATATATGTTCCCGGAGGGTGAGTGTGTGCTGACTCATCTCTGCTGCGCAGAAGCCAGAGCTAAATGACTCGGACCCTTATGCCATTTTTGTTAATCATCCTAAAACACTTAACCCTTTGGGATTGTGTTCAGATACAATGTTATGGGCAAAAAAATTCAGTAGCACCAAATGCTTTACAAGGGTAGTAAGAGATCTGGATTTGTGTAATAAGGTGAAACAAGGGTAATTATTATTATTATTTATTATTATAGCGCCATCAATTCCATGGCGCTTTACATGTGAAAGGGGTATACATAATAGGGACAAGTACAATAATCATAAACAATACAAGGCACAGACTGGTACAGGAGGAGAGAGGTCCCTGCCCGCGAGGGCTCACAGTCTACAGGAGGATAGAGGTCCCTACCCGCGAGGGCTCACAGTCTACAAGGAATAGGTGAGGATACAGTAGGTGAGGGTAGAGATGATAGTGCGGCGTTATATCAGACTGAGGGTTACGGCAGGTTGTAGGCTTGTCGGAAGAGGTGGGTCTTCAGGTTGCTTTTGAAGCTTGGCAAGGTAGGCGAGAGTCTGATGTGTTGTGGTAGAGCATTCCAGAGTATGGGGAAGGCACGGGAGAAATCTTGGATGAGATGGTGGGAAGAGGAGATGAGAGGGGAGTAGAGGAGGAGATCTTGTGAGGATCGAAGGTTACGTGCAGGTAAGTATCGGGGGATTAGGTCACAGATGTAGGGAGGAGACAGGTTGTGGATGGCTTTGTATGTCATGTTTAGGGTTTTGAACTGGAGTCGTTGGGCGATGGGAAGCCAGTGAAGGGATTGGCAGAGAGGCGAGGTCGGGGAGTAGCGGGGGGGACAGGTGGATTAGCCGGGCAGCATAATGTAGAATAGATTGTAGGGGTGCGAGACTGTTAGAAGGGAGGCCACAGAGCAGGAAGTTGCAATAATCACGGCGGGAGATAATAAGGGCATGTACTAGAGTTTTTGCAGCTTCTTGGGAAAGGAATGTACGGATCCGGGCAATATTTTTGAGTTGGAGGCGGCAGGAGGTGAAGAGGGCTTGGATGTGTGGCTTGAAAGAGAGATCAGAGTCTAGGATTACTCTCAGGCAGCGAGCACTTGTGACTGGGGAAAGTGAGCAGCCATTGACATTGATGGATATGTCAGGTGGGTGAGTTGAGTGAGGAGGAGGAAAGACAATGAATTCTGTTTTGTCCATGTTCAGTTTTAGGAATCGAGCAGAGAAAAAGGATAAAATAGCAGACAGACATTGCGGGATTCTGGTTAGTAAGGAGGTGATGTCAGGTCCAGAGAGGTAGATCTGCGTATCATCAGCATAGATGTGATACTGAAAGCCGTGGGACTCTATGAGCTGTCCCAGGCCGAAGGTGTAAATGGTAATATAACACTCAGGAGCCATGTTACTGTGGTAAATCACATGGAGCAAGGTTACCGTACCGTGAATATTAGGGGTAATAAGAGGATCAGGAGCCGGGTTACTGTAATAAGAGGTTACAGGGGTAATAAGAGGATCAGGAGCCGGGTTACTGTAATAAGAGGTTACAGGGGTAATAAGAGGATCAGGAGCCGGGTTACTGTAATAAGAGGTTACAGAGGTAATAAGAGGATCAGGAGCCGGGTTACTGTAATAAGAGGATACAGGGGTAATAAGAGGATCAGGAGCCAGGTTACTGTAATAAGAGGTTACAGGGGTAATAAGAGGATCAGGAGCCGGGTTACTGTAATAAGAGGTTACAGGGGTAATAAGAGGATCAGGAGCCAGGTTACTGTAATAAGAGGTTACAGGGGTAATAAGAGGATCAGGAGCCGGGTTACTGTAATAAGAGGTTACAGGGGGAATAAGAGGATCAGGAGCCGGGTTACTGTAATAAGAGGTTACAGGGGGAATAAGAGGATCAGGAGCCGGGTTACTGTAATAAGAGGTTACAGGGGGAATAAGAGGATCAGGAGCCAGGTTACTGTAATAAGAGGTTACAGGGGGAATAACAGGATCAGGAGCCGGGTTACTGTAATAAGAGGTTACAGGGGTAATAAGAGGATCAGGAGCCAGGTTACTGTAATAAGAGGATACAGGGGTAATAAGAGGATCAGGAGCCGGGTTACTGTAATAAGAGGTTACAGGGGTAATAAGAGGATCAGGAGCCGGGTTACTGTAATAAGAGGTTACAGGGTAATAAGAGGATCAGGAGCCGGGTTACTGTAATAAGAAGTTACAGGGGTAATAGGAGTATCAGGAGCCGGGTTACTGTAATAAGGGGTTACAGGGGTAATAAGAGGATCAGGAGCCGGGTTACTGTAATAAGAGGTTACAGGGGTAATAAGAGGATCAGGAGCCGGGTTACTGTAATAAGAGGTTACAGGGGTAATAAGAGGATCAGGAGCCGGGTTACTGTAATAAGAGGTTACAGAGGTAATAAGAGGATCAGGAGCCGGGTTACTGTAATAAGAGGTTACAGGGGTAATAAGGGGATCAGGAGCCGGGTTACTGTAATAAGAGGATACAGGGGTAATAAGAGGATCAGGAGCCAGGTTACTGTAATAAGAGGTTACAGGGGTAATAAGAGGATCAGGAGCCGGGTTACTGTAATAAGAGGTTACAGGGGGAATAAGAGGAACAGGAGCCGGGTTACTGTAATAAGAGGTTACAGGGGTAATAAGAGGATCAGGAGCCGGGTTACTGTAATAAGAGGTTACAGGGGTAATAAGAGGATCAGGAGCCGGGTTACTGTAATAAGAGGTTACAGGGGGAATAAGAGGATCAGGAGCCGGGTTACTGTAATAAGAGGTTACAGGGGTAATAAGAGGATCAGGAGCCGGGTTACTGTAATAATTGGTTACAGGGGGAATAAGAGAATCAGGAGCCAGGTTACTGTAATAAGAGGTTACAGGGGGAATAAGAGGAACAGGAGCCGGGTTACTGTAATAAGAGGTTACAGGGGTAATAAGAGGATCAGGAGCCGGGTTACTGTAATAAGAGGTTACAGGGGTAATAAGAGGATCAGGAGCCGGGTTACTGTAATAAGAGGTTACAGGGGGAATAAGAGGATCAGGAGCCGGGTTACTGTAATAAGAGGTTACAGGGGTAATAAGAGGATCAGGAGCCGGGTTACTGTAATAATTGGTTACAGGGGGAATAAGAGAATCAGGAGCCAGGTTACTGTAATAAGAGGTTACAGGGGGAATAACAGGATCAGGAGCCGGGTTACTGTAATAAGAGGTTACAGGGGTAATAAGAGGATCAGGAGCCGGGTTACTGTAATAAGAGGTTACAGGGGGAATAAGAGGATCAGGAGCCAGGTTACTGTAATAAGAGGATACAGGGGGAATAAGAGGATCAGGAGCCAGGTTACTGTAATAAGAGGTTACAGGGTAATAAGAGGATCAGGAGCCGGGTTACTTTAATAAGAGGTTACAGGGGTAATAAGAGGATCAGGAGCCGGGTTACTGTAATAAGAGGTTACAGGGTAATAAGAGGATCAGGAGCCGGGTTACTGTAATAAGAAGTTACAGGGGTAATAGGAGTATCAGGAGCCGGGTTACTGTAATAAGGGGTTACAGGGGTAATAAGAGGATCAGGAGCCGGGTTACTGTAATAAGAGGTTACAGGGGTAATAAGAGGATCAGGAGCCGGGTTACTGTAATAAGAGGTTACAGGAGTAATAAGAGGATCAGGAGCCGGGTTACTGTAATAAGAGGTTACAGGGGTAATAAGAGGATCAGGAGCCGGGTTACTGTAATAAGAGGTTACAGGGGTAATAAGAGGATCAGGAGCCGGGTTACTGTAATAAGAGGTTACAGGGGTAATAAGAGGATCAGGAGCCGGGTTACTTTAATAAGAGGTTACAGGGGTAATAAGAGGATCAGGAGCCGGGTTACTGTAATAAGAGGTTACAGGGTAATAAGAGGATCAGGAGCCGGGTTACTGTAATAAGAAGTTACAGGGGTAATAGGAGTATCAGGAGCCGGGTTACTGTAATAAGGGGTTACAGGGGTAATAAGAGGATCAGGAGCCGGGTTACTGTAATAAGAGGTTACAGGAGTAATAAGAGGATCAGGAGCCGGGTTACTGTAATAAGAGGATACAGGGGTAATAAGAGGATCAGGAGCCAGGTTACTGTAATAAGAGGTTACAGGGGTAATAAGAGGATCAGGAGCCGGGTTACTGTAATAAGAGGATACAGGGGTAATAAGAGGATCAGGAGCCGGGTTACTGTAATATGAGGTTACAGGTTTATACGGGGAAGATGTTAAAGGGGTAAAAGAAGGATCAGGAACCGGGTTGCTGTAATAAGAGGATACAGGGGTAATAAGAGGATCAGGAGCCAGGTTACTGTAATAAGAGGATACAGGGGTAATAAGAGGATCAGGAGCCAGGTTACTGTAATAAGAGGTTACAGGGGTAATAAGAGGATCAGGAGCCGGGTTACTGTAATAAGAGGATACAGGGGTAATAAGAGGATCAGGAGCCGGGTTACTGTAATATGAGGTTACAGGTTTATACGGGGAAGATGTTAAAGGGGTAAAAGAAGGATCAGGAACCGGGTTGCTGTAATAGGAGAATACAAGGCAATAAGAGGATCAGCAGCCAGGTTACAATATTATGACATTTGTCATCTGTGACATTGGTGAATAGCAATATCTAAAAGTCAGGTTCAAATTTTGTAATGTATCACTCCTATTCTTGGGGGAAAAAAGCCTTTGCAGCTTATTTATTTATTTTAAATTCTCTGTTTTTTTCTCTATGATACCCAATGCGCGCCATTGCAATGACAGTCAGGTCCATAAATGGCCTCTTTCTATATCTGTTTAGTAAATGAGACAAATAAACATTGCAAAAAAGTTTTCTCAGATATGGCTGTATTACAAACTCTCACTATTGTGTGTCCTGTTTAAGTCAGTGGATGTAAGGTGGGCTTATGTAAGGAAATTAGTGACTCCAAAGGGTTTACAGGGGTGGTCAGGTGAATGGTCATTGTAGAGAGAATGAGAATTTCTTTTAAAAGTGTTATTTTTCATGAATAAAGGGGCTAAACTGCAACATTCTGACATATTTAAATGAGGTGAGAATATTGGTATTGATTTATTTCTCACTTATATAGCGCCATTAATTCCACAGAGCTTTACAGACGTGATCATCACTGTCCCCATTGGGGCTCACAATCTAAATTCCCTATTAGTATGTGATTGGAGTGTGGGAGGAAGTCGGAGAACCCGGAGGAAACCCATGCAAACACGGGGAGAACATACAAAGTCCTTGCAGATGTTGTCTTTAGTGGGACTGGTATCTTAGAATTATAACATGATGAGCTCTGTGGATATTTCAGGTTTTACTGCTCCTCCATCTTTATGTTAGTGTCCGGTTCATGACCACTGTGTGTATTTTTTCAATATTAAAAGCCTCTAAAGTGATATAGTAAATATCTTTACTTTCTGACTGCAGAATTATTGCATCTACCGGGCCAGAGTTTGATCTGCGGACCCTTCGGGCTGTTCGTGTGCTGAGACCCCTGAAACTGGTGTCTGGAATTCCAAGTATGTACATTTTATATATTCTTTTTTAACTTTTGGAAATAGTTGTCTGCTGTAGTTTAAATCATTCCTAGATTCTCTTTTGACCCACTCATTGGTCTGTCCTTCCATCTGCCATTGGTATATTGCCCTGCAAACTGTTAGCAAATTTGCATAGAGTAATTTAAAGCGAACTAATCACCAGGATTTTCCTATATAGCCTAAAGCCAGTGCTATACTGGCTCTATCAGGCTGATTCTATACCTACCTTTAGTTGTCAGCTAGGATGTATAGGTTTTGAAACACAAGCAAGTAAAGTTTGTAAAATGAGCAGCTTCTTGAATGACAGCAGCTGCCGATCAGCTGGGGTGGGTTTTGATAGTGACTCCCGCCCCCTGCCTGTCCGTCCTCCCACTATCTGTTATTTATGCTAATTCTATTATAAAATCGTTTTACTAAGTGCTAGAAGGACTTATGCTGATGTCATACCCATGTGACCAGTAGGGGCGGGGCCTCAGCCAACATAGCTGATACCAGGAAGCAGCATTATTTTTCTGTTGGCTGAGGCCCCGCCCCTTCTTGTTATATGGTATGACCTCAGCACAGGTCCTTCTAGCCACTTAGTAAAACGATTCTATAATAGAATTAGCATATTAGCATAAATAACAGATAGTGGAAGGACAGCAGGCAGGGGGTGGGAATCACTATCAAAACCCACCGCAGCTATCAGCTCATTGGCAGCTGTTGCCAATCAAAAAGCTGCTCATTTTACAAACTTTACTTGCTTGTGTTTCAAAACTAATACATCCGAGCTGACCACTAAGCACTGGCTTTAGGTTATATAGGAAATCCTGGTAATTGGTGTCCTTTAATAGCTGTTTTAGGTGGCAGGGTCCTGAAATTTGGGATTTACAAGTTGTGAGGTAAGTGGTAAAATGATAGATAACTCTCACCCAAGAAAACTGTTCAGCGATATACATACTGTAGTTCAGACACCTCTTCCATCACCGCTGATTGGACAGTTTACATTACAACCTGCATCTTCCTCTCCCAGAATCTGCAGATTGAGGAACACTTCATAGCCACAGCAGCTCAGGATGGAGGGTCTGGAGCTGTGGGACCCTTTTAGAGTATATATGCCCCCTGTTAAAGGCAAAGTTTATCCAGGGTAAAGCAGGTAATTAGCTTTGGAAGGTGTGAGGATAATTTTACACTAATTTCTGCCCTCATTTATCTTATTAATAGCCAGTAAGTGTGAACATATGACAGACGCTCTGCTCCGTAGCCCTCCTACTCTCCCAGGTGAAGAGCTGCCAGCTCTCCTCTGACCAGGCCATTCCTGTCACTGATGCAGAGCCTGTCATCCAGGAAATGTGTCACCGAGGAGACATTTGCCAGATGACCACATTTATTGTTAGTCATCATTAACGGATAAGAAATTCAACCCCTTAAAAAAAATCCTAACCGAGTGATGATATTGATAAGACACGAGAGGGGGTGGGTTTATCAGATGCTTTTCTTAAATATGTTATTTGACATGTGTATATAAAGCACAACTGCTGCTGGAATGAAAACAGGGGGGGTAGATCATTATTGATGATGCCCCCCGGGATTCACACTGTATGAAGTGACCACTCTTTGCTGGTCATCCAGGGATTGTCCTATAAACATCACAACATAACAACATAACCTATAGCAGCCAGGGTCTGGCTGTTCAGATCCCCACAAATCCCAAGAATATGGGGGCCAACCTCTCTGTGTCAATAGAGATGTAGTGAGCATGTGCAAATACCAGTGAATGGAGCAGTGTTCTCACATGCTCAGTAGGGCTCCATTCACAGGAGGGATTTTAGCACCTCTGTCCTCAGGATCGGCGATCCTAGCAGTTGACCCAATGAGATCATACATGTTTCATCCTATTCACAGGATATGCGATATAGGTGTTATTTATGGTACAAGTATCATTTTAGATACAGTGAGCGCCATTAGCGGAAGGGCCCCTGTGCAAGAACAAAATATGGGCTCTTTGCAGCACAAAATCTCACCAAAATGGACAATTCCACCTGCTTTTGAGGTATTAATGGGCCCCCTTACTCTTGGGTCCTTGTGCGGCCGCACGGGTTGCCCCAAGGATTTGTCTGCCCCTGGTGGCATCATGCTGAATTGCATTACAAGGCACAGCACATGTCCTCACCTGTATTTGTTAAAACAGTAAAGGGGTATGTAAAGTTGAGCCACGACTTGTACAATGATTGCACCCAAATATATATACTGTATATATATTTTTTTCTTTTATAAACAGATGATGAATGGAAAAAAATTATGTTTTATTTCTGCTTTGCTTCTTCTTGAAGTTGTCGAAAAACAATGTAAACAATTGGAGATTGATGCCTCTGTTACATCTTTTATAGAGAACAAAAACGAGTTTTTATAGTGCAAAAATATACATTATTTATTATGAAAAATGGTGACAATTTTTGTAGAAGTTGTTAAAAGATTATTAAAACAATGATCAATCCGAATACAGTATGTAATACAGATAACCCCCAACGACAGTACGAGATTGTTTCAGAAAAACATAATCAGAGAACTTTTCTACAGGGTGCTTCTATCACATTAAAGGCAATGCTATTATACGTATAGTAAATATATCAACATGTATATACACTCGGTAGTCAAGAGACACTGACTAACGTTAATATGTTACATTTGTTCCCATTATTACAATAAGGGAATCAAGAGGACCAATGTTACAAATTTCTAATAAAGGTATAATACTCCAATGTCAGGTATAATCCACAGAGAGCGGATATCATACCCTTAGATTTGTCGATAGGGGATTCGGTAAGGTGATGGTAAATGTTGCCGGATGATCCAAGAAGGGTGGCCCCGAAGCTACCCGACGTACGTTTCGATGAACGAGGTGTTGACTCTTCGTCAGGGAATGTGGGTCACTGCACGGGAACAAATTAGTCACCAATATAAAAGGGGTCTGCAGAATTACAGTAATCACAAAATGAAGAAAACATATTTTTCTTGTATAAAATGTAAGTTAAAAAAAACATGTAAAATACCGACAGAATGATATTGGTGAGTGACCCAGAAAAGAAAACCATACAATAGAGATCTGTAATATAAACTTTATAAAAATTTAGAAAATCGTCTACAAAAAAAATACAAAGATGGATGGCAGACACGTAATCAATGGTAAATATGTCAGGAATGGTGCCGTAGTACAACTATTGCCCTAAAAATAAAGAGGTAATGTGGATATACAGCCGATGGCTAACCTACGAAACACACTTCATGTGTGTTGCTTTGTCTGGAGTGCTTGGTTGACTAACCTACGGAACACACCCAATGTGTGTTTCGCAGCAGCTTTGTCTGGGTTGCTTAGTGGACTAACCTATGAAACACACACAATGTGTGTTTCAGAACAAATTTGTCTGGGGTGCATGGTTGACTAACCTACAAGACACATGCAATGTGTGTTTCGCAACAGCTTTGTCTGGGTACTAGGTTGACTAACCTATGGAACACACCCAGTATGTGTTTCGCAACAGCTTTGTCTGGAGTCAATGGTGGAATAACCTACAAAACACACCCAATGTGTGTTTTACAACAACTTTGTCTGGGGTGCTTGGCTGACTAACCTACAAAACACATCCAATGTATGTTTCGCAACAGCTTTGGGTTGCTTGGTGGACTAACCTACAAAACACTTCCAATGTGTATTGCACAATAGCTTTGTCTGCAGTGCTTCGTGGACTAACCTACGAAACACACCAAACGTGTGTTTCGCAACAGCTTTCTCTGGGGTGCTTGGTGGAAGTTAAAACTGATTACGTGTTTACCTTCGTTCATTATATTCTTTGTGGCTGTTTTCTACATTTATGTGGCATTCGTGTAACGGATCCATATTTTAATTTTGTGGCCATTTTTCTACATTTATATAGGATTTAGGTTACGAGCAGGGCTGTGGAGTCGGAGTCGTGGAGTCTGAGTCGGTGCAAGGGAAATTGAGGAGTCGGAGTTAGAGTCGGAGTCGCAGGTTTGGCTTACCGACTCCACAGCCCTGGTTACGAGTGCATATATTATGGACTTCTTTGTTAGCTCACCCACTAATCTAACTCTGCGCTTATTGCTTTGTGGGGTTTTTTAACTTCTATTTTACAAAATCTATATATTTTAGGCTTTTTTTGTGACTACTTTGACATGTAATATATTGATCATAATATAGTAAATAATAAGAGGATAAATGTATTCTATATACTGTATATAAATATTCATGCATCTATAGAAATCGATGCATGTGAAATTCTGTATTGTATAAATGACTTGCCCTCTAATATTACAGACTTAGGGTATGTGCGCACGTTGCTTTTTACCTGCTTTTTACCTGCTTTTTTGCTGCTTTTTCTTCTGCGCTGTTTAATGCCAAAATGGATGTGTTCTTCTATTCAAGCAAAGTCTATGGGAATTTGGGTTTCTTGTTCACACTATGTTGTTCAAAATGCTGCCTTTTTGAGGCAGAACTTTGGTCAAAAACTCAGCTTTTCAAAGAAGCAACATGTCAATTGTTTTTGCCATTTGGGTTTTGCACTGCAAAGCTGAGTTTTTGACCAAAGTTCTGCCACAAAAAGGCAGCATTTTGAACAACATAGTGTGAACAAGAAACCCAAATTCCCATAGACTTTGCTTGAATAGAAGAACACATCCATTTTGGCATTAAACAGCGCAGAAGAAAAAGCAGCAAAAAAGCAGGTAAAAAGCAACGTGCGCACATACCCTTACAGTTTTTATTTTACACATTGTTTGGTATTGTGTATGTTTTATGTAACTATCTGAAGTCACTATTGAAAACCATGCCGTGGTTCTGCTTTGTGTAATTGTGGTTCCTTTGTCCACTACAGGTTTACAAGTGGTCCTGAAGTCTATAATGAAAGCCATGATTCCTCTGCTCCAGATTGGGTTGCTCCTGTTCTTTGCTATTCTCATCTTTGCTATTATTGGACTTGACTTTTACATCGGTAAATTCCACAGTACCTGCTATGAACCGTATGGAGGTAAGACTGATTCTATTTAGTTTCTTTGAGCTACTCCTAGGACTTGTAAATGTCCACCTTTTCTATATATCATGACGTTTTTTCAAGATATAAGATTTTGTGTAGATTAATTTCATAAAGGGGTTGACCCTGTGATGCTAGTCACTAGTTATGGATAATATAGACAGAAGGGTAGTCAGACAAGTCGGGGTCAGGAAACAGGAGGACACAACAGGACACAGGGAGTAAGCAGAAAACGCAGACAAGTCACAGGCCAAGGGTCAGAATTGTAGGAGAGTACGTATCACAAGGGGCTGCTGATAAGTCTTTGGCTTTACCCAGGAAGAAACAAGATTGGATGATGAAGCTTTACATTTATTCTACATACTCCCCACTGATGACAACACACTTCTTACATCGGTATTCCAAGTTCTGTAAGCCTAGCAAAAAGAAGGATTTAAGTTGTGCCTCAAACCAGGCATCCGTAGCAGCCATGGCATCAGAAATGGTGTGAAATGTGATACCCTTGAGGTGTTTCTTCAGGTTTGGAAACAGATGATAGTCGGAGGGAGCTAGATCTGGTGAATAAGGTGGGTGGTCAACCAGCTGGAAGCCCGGCTCTGCCAGTTTTACCGTGGTCGCTTGTTCAGTGTAAGAGGAGGCGTTGTCTTGCAGGAACAAGATTCCTTTGGACAGCTTGCCGTGCCTTTTGGCCTTTAGAGCTGCCTTCAATTGGTCCAAAAGTTCAATGATGGTGGAACCCTTTTAAAGGTAGTCCACTAGCAGCATGCCCTCCTTATCCCAGCACACAGATGCCATCACCTTAAGGCCGCTTTACACGCTACGATTTATCCGACGATCTCTCTAGCGATGTGACACGCCCATATCGTAGTTACGATTTGCCGAGATCGCACATAGGTCGTTTATTAGCGGTCACACGTAACGATCTCACAAGCGACGCAAAATCGTTCAGCGATATCTTGTTTGCCCAAGGCGGTCGTGTGGATGTTGTTCGTCGTTTGCAGGGTGTCAAACGTACCAATATGTCTGCTGCGTTCCAAAAGATGAACAATATTTTGAAAGTGAACGATGTGTCAACGATCAACGATTTTCAACCTATTTGCGATCGTTCGAAGTCACACGTAGGTGTCACATGCAACGACGTCGCTAACGATGACTGAAGTGCGTCACGGAATCCGTGACCCCGACGACATATCGTCAGATAAATCGTAGCGTGTAACGCCGCCTTTAGTCTCTGATTTTTGCACCCTGAACTTCTTTGGACAAGGAGAACCACTGTGCCTCCACTCTTTTGACTGCTCCTTGTTTTTAGGGTCATACAAATAAATCCAGGTCTCATCCATAGTGACCAGTTAATCAAGAAAGTTCTTATCAGTCCAGAAATGCTGACAAATGGACCGGGACGTTTTCACTCGCATGCTTCTCTGATCTGTCGTCAAACATTTGGGGATCCACTTTGCAGATCGCTTCCTCATGTCCAAATGTTCATGGATAATGACACAAACAAGTTCGCGGGAAATCCCCATGATGTCTGCTATTGCTTTAGCTGAAATTCGTGGATTCTCCAGTATGAGGTTGTGCACAGCATCGACGATCTCCGGAACAACAACCACTCTCGGTCATCCAGGACGTTCCTCATCATTGGTGCTGAAGTGGCCCTTTTTAAATTTGGCAACCCAGTTCTTAACTGTGCAATATGAAGGGCATTGATCCCCCAATGTCTGCGACATATCACCATGAATATCCTTCGCGGACTTTCCTTGCAGTAACAAGAATTTTATCACTCCTCTGCTCTCAGTTGCTGTGAATATCACATTAGACTCCGCCATTTTGTTTCCCACGTGCGTAAACACTGTTGCCAAAAACAACAAACACGACATTTTGAAAACATATATTAAACACATAAGGCTTTCATGTGATGTAACATTCGCTACCATAGAAACAAAAAAAGATCACAAAGCCAAAGAGTTATCAGCAGCCCCTCGTAGATTCAGGGAGCAGATAGAGACGTGGTCAGGTAACAGTCTGAGGTCAGAAGCCAGGCATTAACAACAAGAACAGGGAGCGAGCAGAAACGTGGTCAGGTAACAGTCCGAGGTCAGGAAACTTAGATCAGAACACAAGCACAAACACAAGCCAAGTGCACAACTGCAGAAGCAGAGAGTACGACTGGCGAGATTCTGGGAGAGCATGCTCAATAATGAAACAGAGAAATTACCCGGAAAGTGGAACACCTGAGGTGCTTTTAGCACCTCTCAGAACCTGCATGGAATCCTGTACTGTCAAACAACCTATAAACTAGTGTTTAAAGAAACACAGCAGAGCATCTCCAAATGCAAGATGCTCTGCACAAAGGAAACGTCACTGCCGGCTCAAAAGTTCAGGAAGGCGCGGCAGAGCATCACCTGTGTGCACAATGCCCTGCACAGAGGAATTGTGACAGACCCATTTTGGTATTCCAAAAATGTCTGTTAGATGCATGACCCTCCTCTGGGCTCTGGCACCAATGTCGATATTGTGGATGTCCATCTCCGCCTGGGGTATATGGCCGGACTTAGGCTATGCGTTCATGTGTTGTCAATGTATGTAACCTATGCATTTTCTCCTATAGATGAAATAAAGATGGAGGGTCTCTGTGGTAATGATTCATCGTCAAGGAGGTGCCCCCCTGACACAGAATGCTATGCCAAATGGGAGGGGCCTAATAATGGCATCACGCAGTTTGATAACATCCTGTTTGCTGTGCTGACTGTATTCCAGTGCATAACCATGGAGGGCTGGACGGATATTTTGTACGATGTAAGTATATATATATATATATATATATATATATAAAAAAAAAGTACAATTTAACAAGTCATGAACAAAACAAAGAAAACACCCATAGCTCCCAAATGTAGAGCTGTACTTCATTACTGGCATGGATGCCACTAACAATTGCAGCAGGGTAGCTGATATATTTCTGCACCGATACACTTGGGTCTGAGCTGGACTTACAGCTAGCTCGGCTGACAGCTGGTGCTGAAGAGGCACGATGAATAGCTGCACATACGTGAGGGCTTAATGAGTATGAATTCTGCAGAGTCAGGGCAAAGAGGGAAGAATGGTGAGGGACAGAGAAGAAGAGGCGCAGAGGGCTAGATACAAACAGAACATTGTGGAAAATGTGCAGAATGAGGGCATGCTGGCTTCTGAAAATAGATTTAACCATTGTGATACAGTTCAAACCAAAATGGGAAAAGATACAAGGTCAAATGGAGGGGAAAAAAAGCAAACAACATGTAGACTCATAGTATATAGCATGAATAGATAGGGTGGACTTTAGGATACAGAAGAAGAGAGTATGAATCAGCTGAGATGGATTTAGGATGGTGGAAGAATGAATATAGGCTATGAATTATAGACTGATCTATATGAACAGAGAAGGATCTTGGAGACAATGCGAAATTATTCAAGAAAAGTGCAAAAATTCACATGGGATTGAATAAGAAGAAAGGGAAGGATAAAAAGGACATTAGGAATGGATGAGAAAGTATCAACTTGTTGAGAAGGATGAATGACCAGATATGAGTGTATGATGCCATTGAAAACTATTATGTGGCAAAGAAGTATTGAAGAGGTATAATAAATAGATGGGGAAAGATGTAGAAGAGAGTATTATTAAGAACAAATACACACGACTGGGTGAGAAGTATGAATGGGCATATGTGTCGTTAATTGTATTAATTGCTAGAAATATATGTACTAGAGATGAGAAATAGGCAGCGATATATAAAGGTGAGAGTGTGAATGGTGAAAATATACGTAGGTGAGAGTATGAATGGTCAGAGATACATGTAGGGGAGAGTACGAATGGTGAAAATATATCTAGGTGAGAGTATGAATGTTAAGAAGTATATGTAGGTGATAGCATGAATGGTGAAAATATATGTAGGTGAGAGTATAAATAGTCAGAGATGGATGTACGTGAGAGTATGAATGGTCAGAGATGGATGTAGGTGAGAGTATGAATGGTCAGAGATGGATGTAGGTGAGAGTATGAGTGGTCAGAGATGGATGTAAGTAAGAGTATGAATGGTCAGAGATGGATGTAGGTGAGAGTATGAATGGTCAGAGATGGATGTAGGTGAGAGTATGAATGGTCAGAGATGGATGTAGGTGAGAGTATGAATGGTCAGAGATGGATGTAGGTGAGAGTATGAGTGGTCAGAGATGGATGTAGGTGAGAGTATGAATGGTCAGAGATGGATGTAAGTAAGAGTATGAATGGTCAGAGATGGATGTAGGTGAGAGTATGAATGGTCAGAGATGGATGTAGGTGAGAGTATGAATGGTCAGAGAATGATGTAGGTGAGAGTATGAATGGTCAGAGATGGATGTAGGTGAGAGTGTGAATGGTCAGAGATGGATGTAGGTGAGTTATGAATGGTCAGAGATGGATGTAGGTGAGTTATGAATGGTCAGAGATGGATGTAGGTGAGTTATGAATGGTCAGAGATGGATGTAGGTGAGTTATGAATGGTCAGAGATGGATGTAGGTGAGAGTATGAATGGTCAGAGATGGATGTAGGTGAGAGTATGAATGGTCAGAGATGGATGTAGGTGAGAGTGTGAATGGTCAGAGATGGATGTAGGTGAGAGTGTGAATGGTCAGAGAATGATGTAGGTGAGAGTATGAATGGTCAGAGATGGATGTAGGTGAGAGTATGAATGGTCAAAGATGGATGTAGGTGAGAGTATGAGTGGTCAGAGATGGATGTAAGTAAGAGTATGAATGGTCAGAGATGGATGTAGGTGAGAGTATGAATGGTCAGAGATGGATGTAGGTGAGAGTATGAATGGTCAGAGATGGATGTAGGTGAGAGTATGAATGGTCAGAGATGGATGTAGGTGAGAGTATGAATGGTCAGAGATGGATGTAAGTAAGAGTATGAATGGTCAGAGATGGATGTAGGTGAGAGTATGAGTGGTCAGAGATGGATGTAGGTGAGAGTATGAATGGTCAGAGATGGATGTAAGTAAGAGTATGAATGGTCAGAGATGGATGTAGGTGAGAGTATGAATGGTCAGAGATGGATGTAGGTGAGAGTATGAATGGTCAGAGATGGATGTAGGTGAGAGTATGAATGGTCAGAGATGGATGTAGGTGAGAGTGTGAATGGTCAGAGATGGATGTAGGTGAGTTATGAATGGTCAGAGATGGATGTAGGTGAGTTATGAATGGTCAGAGATGGATGTAGGTGAGTTATGAATGGTCAGAGATGGATGTAGGTGAGTTATGAATGGTCAGAGATGGATGTAGGTGAGAGTATGAATGGTCAGAGATGGATGTAGGTGAGAGTATGAATGGTCAGAGATGGATGTAGGTGAGAGTGTGAATGGTCAGAGATGGATGTAGGTGAGAGTGTGAATGGTCAGAGAATGATGTAGGTGAGAGTATGAATGGTCAGAGATGGATGTAGGTGAGAGTATGAATGGTCAAAGATGGATGTAGGTGAGAATATGAATGCTCAGAGATGGATGTAGGTGAGAGTATGAATGGTCAGAGATGGATGTAGGTGAGAGTATGAATGGTCAGAGAATGATGTAGGTGAGAGTATGAATGGTCAGAGATGGATGTAGGTGAGAGTGTGAATGGTCAGAGATGGATGTAGGTGAGAGTGTGAATGGTCAGAGATGGATGTAGGTGAGAGTATGAATGGTCAGAGAATGATGTAGGTGAGAGTATGAATGGTCAGAGATGGATGTAGGTGAGAGTGTGAATGGTCAGAGATGGATGTAGGTGAGTTATGAATGGTCAGGGATGGATGTAGGTGAGTTATGAATGGTCAGAGATGGATGTAGGTGAGTTATGAATGGTCAGAGATGGATGTAGGTGAGTTATGAATGGTCAGAGATGGATGTAGGTGAGAGTATGAATGGTCAGAGATGGATGTAGGTGAGAGTATGAATGGTTAGAGATGGATGTAGGTGAGAGTGTGAATGGTCAGAGATGGATGTAGGTGAGAGTATGAATGGTCAGAGAATGATGTAGGTGAGAGTATGAATGGTCAGAGATGGATGTAGGTGAGAGTGTGAATGGTCAGAGATGGATGTAGGTGAGAGTGTGAATGGTCAGAGATGGATGTAGGTGAGAGTATGAATGGTCAGAGAATGATGTAGGTGAGAGTGTGAATGGTCAGAGATGGATGTAGGTGAGAGTGTGAATGGTCAGAGATGGATGTAGGTGAGTTATGAATGGTCAGAGATGGATGTAGGTGAGTTATGAATGGTCAGAGATGGATGTAGGTGAGTTATGAATGGTCAGAGATGGATGTAGGTGAGAGTATGAATGGTTAGAGATGGATGTAGGTGAGAGTATGAATGGTCAGAGATGGATGTAGGTGAGAGTGTGAATGGTCAGAGATGGATGTAGGTGAGAGTATGAATGGTCAGAGAATGATGTAGGTGAGAGTATGAATGGTCAGAGATGGATGTAGGTGAGAGTGTGAATGGTCAGAGATGGATGTAGGTGAGAGTGTGAATGGTCAGAGATGGATGTAGGTGAGAGTATGAATGGTCAGAGAATGATGTAGGTGAGAGTATGAATGGTCAGAGATGGATGTAGGTGAGAGTGTGAATGGTCAGAGATGGATGTAGGTGAGAGTGTGAATGGTCAGAGATGGATGTAGGTGAGTTATGAATGGTCAGAGATGGATGTAGGTGAGTTATGAATGGTCAGAGATGGATGTAGGTGAGAGTATGAATGGTCAGAGATGGATGTAGGTGAGTTATGAATGGTCAGAGATGGATGTAGGTGAGTTATGAATGGTCAGAGATGGATGTAGGTGAGAGTGTGAATGGTCAGAGATGGATGTAGGTGAGTTATGAATGGTCAGAGATGGATGTAGGTGAGAGTATGAATGGTCAGAGATGGATGTAGGTGAGAGTATGAATGGTCAGAGATGGATGTAGGTGAGAGTATGAATGGTCAGAGATGGATGTAGGTGAGTTATGAATGGTCAGAGATGGATGTAGGTGAGTTATGAATGGTCAGAGATGGATGTAGGTGAGAGTGTGAATGGTCAGAGATGGATGTAGGTGAGTTATGAATGGTCAGAGAATGATGTAGGTGAGAGTATGAATGGTCAGAGATGGATGTAGGTGAGTTATGAATGGTCAGAGATGGATGTAGGTGAGTTATGAATGGTCAGAGATGGATGTAGGTGAGAGTGTGAATGGTCAGAGATGGATGTAGGTGAGTTATGAATGGTCAGAGATGGATGTAGGTGAGAGTATGAATGGTCAGAGATGGATGTAGGTGAGTTATGAATGGTCAGAGATGGATGTAGGTGAGTTATGAATGGTCAGAGATGGATGTAGGTGAGAGTGTGAATGGTCAGAGATGGATGTAGGTGAGTTATGAATGGTCAGAGATGGATGTAGGTGAGAGTATGAATGGTCAGAGATGGATGTAGGTGAGTTATGAATGGTCAGAGATGGATGTAGGTGAGTTATGAATGGTCAGAGATGGATGTAGGTGAGTTATGAATGGTCAGAGATGGATGTAGGTGAGAGTGTGAATGGTCAGAGATGGATGTAGGTGAGAGTGTGAATGGTCAGAGATGGATGTAGGTGAGAGTGTGAATGGTCAGAGATGGATGTAGGTGAGTTATGAATGGTCAGAGATGGATGTAGGTGAGAGTATGAATGGTCAGAGAATGATGTAGGTGAGAGTGTGAATGGTCAGAGATGGATGTAGGTGAGTTATGAATGGTCAGAGATGGATGTAGGTGAGTTATGAATGGTCAGAGATGGATGTAGGTGAGAGTATGAATGGTCAGAGATGGATGTAGGTGAGTTATGAATGGTCAGAGATGGATGGTGGTTAAAACTTTAAAGTACAAAGATGGCTTTGGGTGACAATATTAATAGAACAGATAGTGAGAAATAAAGTTTAAGGACAATTTTTTCTAGTTATTATTAAGTACGTATAACTTAGAAATGTATCACTACTATAGCTGCGATTAACCTGGCTAGTTAGTGTATGATCAGCTGGTAATAGTGAGGATGATGAGGGACAAATATCAAAACTAAAAGTAGTTAACATAGGAAGAACTACAAATGCAGAAAGATCCCCAAAAAACTGACTTGGTGGCTGCCGAATAACTTCCTTGCCCTAATGGCTTCTTAGGAGAGTCCTACCTGAAGGTAGTCATCTAAAAACAGGTAATCACTGATAATGCTGCTGATTACATCTTTACAATATGTGTCATACTGTTGGTCTGGGTATTGCTTTAGGGCTACAACTATTTTCCTCCTGTGTGATAGTACAGCTTACAGATACTATTAATTATAGCACTAAAGGGGAATAAAACAGAGAAAATGGACTAATACCTGGATTATCTACTACTGCTTTCAGGCAAATGTAATCCAAACTCAGAGAGATCCTGTTACAAAAAATACAATGTACTGGGACATTAGGGCCCTTGAAGACAGAGAAGAAGAGAGTGATAAGATGTTACTACTGCCATTGATTTTCTATATACTGTAAGCTAATGCCTCTTTGAGTGACTATGTGTGTGACTCGGACCGAGCAGTGGTCTCCTCTTTGCTCAAGGGCAGTATGATGATAGAAAAGGAAATGCTCTCCCCTCCCCCTCCTCCCCATTCTCTGACAGGAGAGCCGCTCTCTTTCTTAGGATGCTTTCTCTTGCCAGTTATATTTTTAGCATCAAGAAACGGGCACAGGAACCTTTCAGTGCACACGTAGATAAGTGCGCCACCCCCATCTCCCTGCAGGGACATGAGCGAGGGAGGGGGTGACCCTCCCACTGTGAGAAACCTGCACAGCGCTATCACTCAGCACGATAAATGTCATGTATGCTGCAATACTGCAACCAAATAATGGATTATTCTGAATATGCTACTACATCACCCATCACCCTCTAACTGCCCCGTATCTATCACTAATCTGTTACTACATCACCCCTCACCCTCTAACTGCCCCGTATGTATCACTAATCTGCTACTACATGACCCCTCACCCTATATCTATCCCATATCTATTACTCATCTGTTACTACATGACCCCTCACCCTATAACTATCCTGTATCTATCACTAATCTGTTACTACATCACCCCTCACCCTCTAACTGCCCCGTATCTATCACTAATCTGCTACTACATCACCCATCACCCTATAACTGCCCCGTATCTATCACTAATCTGTTATTACATGACCCCTCACCCTATAACTGCCCCGTATCTATCACTGATCTGTTATTACATGACCCGTCACCCTATAACTATCCCGTATCTATCACTAATCTGCTACTACATCACCCCTCACCCTCTAACTATCCCGTATCTATCACTAATCTGCTACTACATGACCCCTCACCCTATAACTATCCCGTATCTATCACTAATCTGCTACTACATGACCCCTCACCCTATAACTATCCTGTATCTATCACTAATCTGTTACTACATGACCCCTCACCCTATAACTGCCCCGTATCTATCACTGATCTGTTATTACATGACCCCTCACCCTATAACTGCCCCGTATCTATCACTGATCTGTTACTACATGACCCCTCACCCTATAACTATCCCGTATCTATCACTAATCTGTTACTACATGACCCCTCACCCTCTAACTGCCCCGTATCTATCACTAATCTGTTACTACATCACCCATCACCCTCTAACTGCCCCGTATCTATCACTAATCTGTTACTACATCACCCATCACCCTCTAACTGCCCCGTATCTATCACTAATCTGTTACTACATGACCCTTCACCCTATAACTATCCTGTATCTATCACTAATCTGTTACTACATGACCCCTCACCCTATAACTGCCCCGTATCTATCACTAATCTGTTACTACATGACCCCTCACCCTATAACTATCCTGTATCTATCACTAATCTGTTACTACATGGCCCCTCACCCTATAACTATCCTGTATCTATCACTAATCTGCTACTACATGACCCCTCACCCTATAACTATCCTGTATCTATCACTAATCTGTTACTACATGGCCCCTCACCCTATAACTATCCTGTATCTATCACTAATCTGTTACTACATCACCCCTCACCCTCTAACTGCCCCGTATCTATCACTAATCTGCTACTACATCACCCATCACCCTATAACTGCCCCGTATCTATCACTAATCTGTTACTACATGACCCCTCACCCTATAACTATCCTGTATCTATCACTAATCTGTTACTACATGACCCCTCACCCTATAACTATCCTGTATCTATCACTAATCTGTTACTACATGACCCCTCACCCTCTAACTGCCCCGTATCTATCACTAATCTGCTACTACATGACCCCTCACTCTATAACTATCCTGTATCTATCACTAATCTGTTACTACATGACCCCTCACCCTATAACTATCCCGAATATATCACTTATCTGTTACTACATGACCCCTCACCTTATAACTGCCCCGTATCTATCACTAATCTGTTATTACATGACCCCTCACCCTATAACTGCCCCGTATCTATCACTGATCTGTTATTACATGACCCCTCACCCTATAACTGCCCCGTATCTATCAATGATCTGTTACTACATGACCCCTCACCCTATAACTGCCCCGTATCTATCACTGATCTGTTATTACATGACCCCTCACCCTATAACTGCCCCGTATCTATCACTGATCTGTTACTACATGACCCCTCACCCTATAACTATCCCGTATCTATCACTAATCTGTTACTACATGACCCCTCACCCTATAACTGCCCCGTATCTATCACTGATCTGTTATTACATGACCCCTCACCCTATAACTATCCCGTATCTATCACTAATCTGTTACTACATGACCCCTCACCCTATAACTATCCCGTATCTATCACTAATCTGTTACTACATGACCCCTCACCCTATAACTGCCCCGTATCTATCACTGATCTGTTATTACATGACCCCTCACCCTATAACTATCCCGTATCTATCACTAATCTGTTACTACATGACCCCTCACCCTATAACTGTCCTGTATCTATCAATGATCTGTTACTACATGACCCCTCACCCTATAACTGTCCTGTATCTATCAATGATCTGTTACTACATGACCCCTCACCCTATAACTATCCCGTATCTATCACTAATCTGTTACTACATGACCCCTCACCCTATAACTGTCCTGTATCTATCAATGATCTGTTACTACATGACCCCTCACCCTATAACTGTCCTGTATCTATCACTAATCTGTTACTACATGACCCCTCACCCTATAACTATCCCGTATCTATCACTGATCTGTTATTACATGACCCCTCACCTTATAACTATCCTGTATCTATCAATGATCTGTTACTACATGACCCCTCACCCTATAACTATCCCGTATCTATCACTGATCTGTTATTACATGACCCCTCACCCTATAACTATCCTGTACCTATCAATAATCTGTTACTACATGACTCCTCACCCTATAACTGTCCTGTATCTATCAATGATCTGTTACTACATGACCCCTCACCCTATAACTGTTCTGTATCTATCAATGATCTGTTACTACATGACCCCTCACCTTATAACTATCCCGTATCTATCACTAATCTGTTATTACATGACCCCTCACCCTATAACTATCCTGTACCTATCAATAATCTGTTACTACATGACCCCTCACCTTATAACTATCCCGTATCTATCACTAACCTGTTACTACATGACCCCTCACCCTATATCTGTCCTGTATCTATCACTGATCTGTTATTACATGACCCCTCACCCTATAACTATCCCGAATATATCACTAATCTGTTGCTACATGACTCCTCACCCTATAACTGCCCCAAATCTATCACTGATCTGTTACTACATGACCCCTCACCCTATAACTGCCCCGAATCTATCACTGATCTGTTATTACATGACCCCTCACCCTATAACTATCCCGTATCTATCACTAATCTGTTACTACATGACCCCTCACCCTATAACTGTCCTGTATCTATCAATGATCTGTTACTACATGACCCCTCACCCTATAACTGTCCTGTATCTATCAATGATCTGTTACTACATGACCCCTCACCCTATAACTATCCCGTATCTATCACTAATCTGTTACTACATGACCCCTCACCCTATAACTGTCCTGTATCTATCAATGATCTGTTACTACATGACCCCTCACCCTATAACTGCCCCGAATCTATCACTGATCTGTTATTATATGACCCCTCACCCTATAACTATCCCGTATCTATCACTAATCTGTTACTACATCACCCCTCACCCTATAACTGCCCCGAATCTATCACTGATCTGTTATTACATGACCCCTCACCCTATAACTATCCCATATCTATTACTCATCTGTTACTACATGACCCCTCACCCTATAACAGTCCTGAATCTCTCACTGATCTGTTATTACATGACCCCTCATGCTATAACTGTCCTGTATCCATCACTGATCTGTTATTACTAGTGATGGGCGAACCCAAACTGTAAAGTTTGGAGTCTGTACTGGATACCTAGAATCCATGTACTGACCCTAAACACGGAGTTCTCAAGGAACTATGTAACTATTCGGATTGGGCCACCTGGATAATAAAAAAAAAAATAAAATAAAGGAAAAAGAAAGAAAATCGGGAATAAAGCAGGAGTGTTATACTTAACTAGTCTCCTGCACAGCTGTAACACAACTTCCAGGGCAACTCATTACTCTCATACATATTCACTGCTTCCCCGGCCCACTGGCAGTCCCCGCGTGTGATTGGTTGCAGTCAGGCCGCGCCCCCACCCTGTGTGTCAGCATCTGTGATTGCTTGGACTCACCCACACTGTCTGCATCTCTTTAGTGGTTTAGTGGTATAAAAATAAATTGGCGTACGGTCCCCCCATATTGTGATACCCAGCCATAATATAGCATATGGCTACAGGCTGCAGCCCCCAGCCCTGTGCTTATCTTGGCTGTGTATCAAAATACAAGGGACCCTATGCAGTTTTGTTTTTTTTTTTAAAGTAGTTAAATAAATAATATAAAAAAACAGAGTGCGGTCTCCCACCCAAGTTTGATCCCCAGCCATAATAAAGCTGACAGCTGGGGGCTTGGAGACCTATGGTTTTTCGCCCCCCCCCAGCCTAAAAATAGCAGCCTGCAGCTGCCCGGAATTGTCACATCCATTACATGCGACAATCCCAGGACTTCACCCAGCTCATTCCGATTGCCCTGGAGCGGTGGCAGTTGGGGCAATATAAGGGGTTAATGACCACTCACAGCCGCCAATAAAGTGCACCAACTACAAGGATTTTCCTATATAACCTAAAGCCAGTGATATACTGGCACTATCAGGCTGATTCTATACACACCTTTAGTTGTCAGCTCGGATGTATAGGTTTTGAAACACAAGCAAGTAAAGTTTGTAAAATGAACAGTTTTTTGTGTGACAGCAGCTGCAGCTGCTAATAGCTGGGGTGGGTTTTGATAGTGATTCCCTCCCCCCGCCTGTTTGTGGCTAAATCATGGTGACTAGAAGGACCTGTGCTAATGTCATACCCATGTGAACAGAAGGGACGGGGCCTCATCCAACATAGCTGATACCAGGAAGCAACATTATTTTCTGTTGTAAGGGCCCTGCCCCTTCTGGGCACATGGGTATGACATCGGCACAGATCCACCATGACTTATAGCCACAACCTTCTATAATGGAATTAGCATAAATAATATAATGGGAGGAGGGACAGGAAGGGGGGCAGGAATCACTATGAATACCCACCCCAGCTTTTAGCTGCTGCATCTGCTGCCAATCAAAAAACTGTTCCTTATACAAGCTTAACTTGCTTGTGTTTCAAAACCTAGACATCCGAGCTGACAACTACAGTAAAGATGTGCATAGAATCAGCCTGATTGCTCCAGTATAGCACTGGCTTTAGGTTATATAGGAAAATCCTGGTGACTAATGTGCTGTAAGCCCTAGATTAGTAATGGGAGGAGTCTAAGAGACGCCCATTACCAATACTGTATGTGAAAAGAAATAAAACAAAAACACTTAAAAAATCCTTTATTTGAAATAAAATACAAAACAAAAGTCCTCTTTCTCCAAATTATTAAACCCTAAACACCCAGTTCTGATGTAATCCACATGAGGTGCCACGATGATCCCGGCTCTGCTACATACTGAAGTCACAGCACGCTGGCAGAGAGCACAACCGCACTCTGGCTTCAGGCAGACACAGCTGTGATCGGTGACATCACTAAGTATATCTGCAGTGACAGCTGGAGGTTCCAACGGTACCCCACCTGTGACCACAGGTAAACTGACCTCAGGTGAACGGAGTTCAATGAGACCTGAATCTCCTGGCAGAAAACCGTGGGTTTTTTTAACCAAGAGATGGTTTTTGCCCAGAAATTTATACACCATATTCCTGCACCAAATCTGTATCTTCTGGCAAAAAAAAAACCGCATCAAAACGCGATGCGGTTTTGATGCAATTTTTTGCCATAAGATACAGATTTGGTGCAGGAATATGGTGTATAAATTTCAGCACCAAATCTGCATCTCATGGCAAAAAACCCCAAAACAACAGAAAACAGTTTTGACACTGTTTCGGTGCAGTATTCTGCCAGGAGATGCAAATTTGCTGCTGAAATGTCTGCACCAAATTTGCCTCTCCTGGCATATAAACGTCACTGAAACGACATCACAGGCTTATACTGAGGGGACTGTGTTGAGAAGACAGCAGATGGTGCTATGTTTAATTGTTACACCTCATTCATATGTAAGTGTCCAGTTCCTCTCTAGACTGTATTGTTTGACCCCTCTGTTTTGTTCGGTTTTGCAGTGATGATGTACATAATGGCTGCTGTATGTCACAAGCAAAACAGATCATTTTCTTAACATGCCTGAATCCTGATGATTCTGCTGAAATACTGCAATAATTCTAATCTTTTATCTACAGTACTAGCAATTAGGGTCAATCAACCTGAATGATTTTCATTTGCTTTGGACATATTTCATGTCTATGGCAAGGTTGAATAATTCTCTCATAGACTATGAGGCTGGGTTCACATATTGTTGCCATAGTGCAATTTTGCTACTATTTCCCTAAATTGTGAAATACATCTTTGCAACAATGTGTGAACGCAGCCTTAAAGAGGTTCCTCAAACACATGAATACATTTTTTTCTGGGCATGAATGGTTTTAAAATAATAAGAGAAGGCATGCTAACAAGGGCTGCTCCAGCTCCGCAGACGATATCTACTCTGCTGGTAGTTATGCCTATGATTGTCTACAGAAATCAGGTGACTAGAAGAGTGTGTCTTCAGAGATACGATTGAAGATGCTCTCCTCTAGTGACTTGACCGCTGCAGCCAATCACAGGCTGATATTGCTTCCGGAGCACTATGCACTCAATCCACACAGTTCCATAAAAGTGAGTATGCCTCTGTTTATTTTAAAACCATTGAAGCCTAAAAAAAAAATGTATTCAAGTGTCTGACATCCCCTTTAAATATAAAAACAGATCATTGATCAAAGGTAATCTCTTATATGTTATGAATGTTTAGGCCTCTATCTGTGTAACCACCTTTCTTATGTTCCCTTTCTCTCTATGCAGAGTAACGATGTGTTTGGAAGTGCATGGAACTGGCTTTACTTCATCCCCCTTATTATAATTGGCTCCTTCTTCATGCTTAACCTTGTTTTGGGTGTCCTTTCTGGGTAAGCTCATCTGCAATCAAGACTGTAGAGTAATTGCTTTGGTAATAAAGGTGATCCATCCTTAACCTAGATTTCAAGAGGTTGTCCAGCAGCGTGTCAATTGTTTTTGCCAGTTTGGCAGCGTTTTGCTAACATTGATGTCAATGAGAATTATCAAAACGCATCCTAAAAGAAATTTCTAGCGTTTTACATGCTTTTTTGATGCTTAACGCATGCTTTTTTGACAAAATCAAAGCATACGTTTTTGGCATTATAGTGAGGTCAAGAGGTTTCCATTTGCCCTCACATCCATCCGACTTTAAAAAATGAGTCAAACAATACTTTTACTTTATTTTGAACATAATTATTAAATCTCATTAATCATTTTCAGAAAATTATCATTATAGTGTTTGATTTATAGGGTTTTTTTTAATTATTTTTTTTCCTTTTTTTCCTACTGTTTAAATGTTCAAACTTTATTTAGTTGTGTATTTGTATTGAAAACGCATCTCAATTTAAGCACAGAAAATGCATGTAAAACGCGGTCAAAACCGCAATAAAAAAAAATTTGACAATGACAAATTCTGCCTGAGGATGAGTTTATTTCTGCAAGTTACTGGACGCAACGTGCGCACATGGCCTTAGCATATGGGATTTTTTACCTGTGATTTTCCGCATCTAATGCAATTTTTGGGCGAAAATCTGCACATAAAGCTCAGTTCACTCGTAAAAGAAATTGACGTGTTGCAGACTTCATACACGCACCGCAGGTCGGTTTACGCTTTGTAAAAAAAGTGCAGTGAGAAGGAGAATTCTTTAACTCCCATCCACTTTGCTGAAATTGTAAAATGCTGCATTTTTAGTGCAACAAAAAAAAAAAGTGTCAAAAACTCACTGTGGGAACTTAATCTAACAGTTTGTTGTGGAAACTCCTTTCCTGGGAGGGATAAATTGGGGTGAGATACTGTCACACGGAGTATTACACAAAACACGCTGACTGTCAGTCAGGGCGTCATCAGACACTGGTCACATTGCAGATTCTGACACTCCACCTGATGGTTTCTTTGGTGTTTCTGAGCAACACAGGCAGACTCGGGTGTCGACAAGCTGTATGCTCAGTCATCGACAGGCTAGCAAGAGTTAACCCTGCTAACCTGCTTGTTAGGCTTCTGGGATCACATGTTGTAAGAAAGCCTATCACATACTTCTCTCATACTTAGGTTAGAGGAGATCGTCCACCAAAGCCAACTATAGTGTCTGCTGTGTTGGTCTGTGTGCTATGGTGTCCCAGATTTGCTAGAGAGAGAGAATAGCCTGTGCTTGGTGTTCTTGTGAAGTTTACCCGTCGTCTTGTTGTTTCCACCCTGCTCTTGATTTCCTCCTAATCTCTTGTTGTCTTATACCTCAATGAGTGTATGCTGTGTGACAGAGTTTTAGTTTCCCCTGTTTGTCTATTTCTGTGGGTCAAATCACACTCCTGTCCCGACCCAACTGGGGGAGGAGGTATAAAATTAGGGCTGGTTGGGAGCAAGGCCGGAAGGAGACTCAGACATCCCCACCATTAGGGGTATCACTGAGAATAGGGATAGCACAGGGCCCTCCTAGTCTGAAGGTCAGCTTAGGGGCCCCGGTTTCCCGCTATTTCCATAGTTCCATGTGACAGATACAAGGAATCTCCAGATCTGCCAATGTTGGTCCAATTAATAGCGATGCACAGGAGACAAGAACACACAGCCAGTGTCTGTCAGTGCATAAGACTCAGATGCCAAGTCACAAGTATTTATTACAACCACAGCAGAAATGGGGATGGCTTAGCACATTATAATATAATAATAATAGTTATTCATTTATATAGCGCTGTTAATTCCACAGCGCTTTACATACAATTGCAACACTGTCCCCATTGGCAATCTAGGTTCCCTGTGAGTATGTTTTTGGAGTGTGGGAGGAAACCGGAGTACCCGGAGGAAACCCACGCAAACACGGGGAGAACATACAAACTCCTTACAGATTGTGTCCTTAGTGGGATTTGAACTCAGGACCCCAGCGCTGCAAGACTGCAGTGCTAACTACTGAGCCACCACAAGAGTGCAGTGCTAACCACTGAGCCACCGTGCCACCCTATCTAAAACAGTTTGTGGAAAAAGTTTTAAAGCTGGAAACCTGGATTCAATAAAATTTTCTCTTCTCTATTTCAAATATAAAACATCAGTGGAACCTGAAGGAGTATGTTAACTTGGATTCAATAAAATTATCTAAAACACATTTAAGTTTGGAAACAAAGACCATAAAACGTGACTTCTCCTGAATTACTTCAAACAAGATAAGAACAAGTTAAAACCTTTCCTCAATGTAGCACCACATTTCAACAAAGCTAATACGCTGTCAATGCTTTTGTGAAGAACACAGGCTAAGGCCACACGAGCGTATGGCATCCGATGCGAGGGCATCGAATGCAATGCTCGGCTCACGCTCTGCTGCAAGTGTAAGCTGAGTGTCATGCCACTGTGATCTGATCCTGCGATCGGATCACAGCTACTGAGAAGAAGGCGGGTGCTGCGGATCTGCTTCATTGTCAGCTAATGCGATTATCGCACTGCACTCCGATGTCATCCGGCTGCAATGCAATGTTTCTCTCTCACCCATAGACTTGTATGGGTGAGAGTAAAAACGGATCGGCTTCCACATGCAGCATGCTGTGACTGTTGTCTTTGTCTGATTAGAGCTGAGAAAATAATTGCAGAAGGGAATGGCCCCATAGAGTAGCATGGGTCCAAGTGGAATGCGATTTTTCTATCGCATTCCACTCAGATCATTTTACCCTCCATGTGTCCTAGCCCTCATAAACCTAATACAAAATACAAAGCTATATAAATTGCTTAAATGATAATCAAAACAAGGTATGAAATCTGAACCATAACAATTTCCAACAGCCCTATACATACTCGTCAATTGCAGGAGCTGGCTGCCATTTATTTACATGCACTATGCACCATAAATCGCACCAACATAGGGCATGCTGAGATTTTTTTCTACTGGTGCATGTGAAAAATCGCCCTTATAATTGGGCATATTGGCTATAAAGAGTGCGTCTGCTCTCTGTATGGATACGGAGAGCACACATCCGTATATCGTGCTCATCTGAGAGAGTCCATAGAACATAGCTGATGTATTTACTCTCTTCTCTGCTGATTAGACATACACCATAGGGGGAGGTGTGGCAATGTCATCAATGTAAACTGAATTTTTCTGTCTTTTCTGCACACAACTTTTTCATGACTGTTATTTTGGACGGTAGATGTATATGAATCTTCACAGAAGAATATTTTATCCTGAATACTTTGTCTTTTTATAGAGAGTTTGCCAAAGAGAGAGAGCGAGTGGAGAACCGCAGAGCGTTCATGAAGCTGAGGAGACAGCAGCAGATAGAAAGGGAGTTGAATGGCTACATGGAGTGGATTTCCAAAGCAGGTGGGTCATCGACGTTCGTTTATGAACTTAGTAAATCCATTCACCACAGACTTTGCATTTGCTTTCCCGTGTCCCTATATCTGGTGGATTTAGTTGGCTGCCATCTGCCCACATCTCCTCCAGCTCTCTTTTTTGCTTTGTCAGTAAGTCTTGTTGACTGTAGTTGTGGCATTTCTCTTCAGTAAAGTTGTACATTGACTGTAGACATTAGTACTCAGCTTGTTTTCTTAAGTAGCCAGGCAGTGAAAATGTAATTCCTAGGCATATGACAACAATCTATGGGGGTCTTTAATAAGTGAATTTATATTCTCCCTCCTAAATGAAGGTCTGATCAGCACGTCAATAGTTTATTCACTACACAAAGTCGCTACTGCCCCCTGCTGTAGAAAGGAAGGTCGCAGGGAGGGGGAAGACCAGTAACGTATGGCAATGCCGATAGTTCACGCCATTAGCCAGGCATCAGCAATCAATACCACATTACAGGTTCATGTGTGACCTCAGATATACCACACGGCTGAGCGTAGCAGCCTCCGTAATGATTGTATTCCCTAAGTGTTCTTGGATCCAGCCCTGAATCAGCAGTTCGAAATATCAAATTGGCTTAGGGTTACCAGATCAGATATGGTAATTTTGACATACATTAATTATCCATGGTCTCCATCAGCATATTAGAAATCTACAGGGATGTCCAGTATGGCGGTGTGTCCTGACGTGATCTGACATCATTACAATCAGCCGAGGTTTTGCCCGCTCTTTTTCAGGCGAGTTCCAAGCACAGTCTGACTGAAAAAGATATTATTATATATTATTATAGCGCCATTTATTCCATGGCGCTTTACAAGTGAAAGAGGCATACATAATAGGGACAAGTACAATATTCATAAACAATACAAGACACAGACTGGTACAGGAGGATAGAGGTCCCTGCCTGTGAGGGCTCACAGTCTACAGGGGATGGGTGAGGATCCAGTCGGTGAGGGTAGAGCTGGTTGTTCAGCGTTATATCAGTCTGAGGGTTACGGCAGGTTGTAGGCTTGTTGGAAGTGGTGGGTCTTCAGGTTCCTTTTGAAGCTTGTCAAGGTAGGCGAAAGTCTGATATGTTGTGGCAGAGCATTCCAGAGTATGGGGGAGGCACGGGAGAAATCTTGGATGCGATGGTGGGAAGAGGAGATGACAGGGGAGCAGAGAAGGAGATCTTGTGAGGATCTGAGGTTGCGTGCAGGTAGGTATCGGGAGACTAGGTCACAGATGTAGGGAGGAGACAGGTTGTGGATGGCTTTGTATGTCATGGTTAGTGTTTTGACCTGGAGTCGTTGGGCAATGGGAAGCCAGTGAAGGGATTGGCAGAAAGGAGAGGTTGGGGAGTAGCGGGAGGACAGGTGGATTAGCCGTACCTACCCGTAAGGAGATGAGTGGAGGAACCTTAAGGCGAGCAACCATAAAGGGGGCAAACTCAACCCCTGATGTTGTAGTTACTGGGAATGCTGGCAAGATTTAGCTTAGGTCAGAATTAGGGGGTACAGATCTGAAAACTGGAGCTTTTGCGAAGGAGAAATTAGAATGAATGTTAAATGAATAAAAAATGATGATTATGCCAAAAATGTAAATGGGGCGGTGACAGGAGGATAAAACATCTGCCGGGGTAGTCCTCAGCAGATCACGCTTGAGGTTATAGGATGGTTGTGTACAGTTTTATGTTTCAAAGCAGAACCACAACACTTTACCCAGTGGTGGCATGGTATGATGGTGGTGGAGACCCTGGCAGTGCACTTAAGCCTCATCACTAGATTACTGAGACCTGGTGAATTGTCATTCTAGCTACAGGGAAGTACCAAGCGAATGGCAGAAGAGAAGGGAAACTCTGTGTCTAGGGAAGAGGAAGATGGTGACATCTGACCAAACCTACCCCTGGGCCCTGGCTTTCCTCACCACCCTAGAGAGTTTCTGCACCAATGCACCGAGCAGGATACCTGGGCCTGGCTGACCCTGAAAAGATAAACTTTGTTGTCCCTGAGTCATCTGGAGATAATTTTTTTGTTTACTTTCTGTATGTTCCCTATATGTTCTTTATAGCTTAGTAGGGTTGACTAAGTGCTCATCCCATCTGTCCCCTACCTAGGGCCTATTTCAGGGCTGGACCCTGGCTTCCCACACCAACCTAGAGAGATTCCGCACCAATGCGCTGAGCTGGATACCTGATTCTGGCTAACCCTGAAATATGTCCTAGGTAGGGGACGGATGGGATGAGAACTTAGTCAACCCCACTAAGCTCTAAAGAAGACACAGGGATAACAAACAGGGGAAGTAAACAAATAACATCTCCAGATGACTCAGGGAGCGGAACTGCAACAAGAACAAAGTTTCTCCAAATGAGTACAAACCGACTGCTTGCACTGAAGACTTTTTAAGAGTATTAGACCTATCACCAGCACAGAGTAAGGAGAAATGAGGGTATTTAAAGACACAAAGGGAAGTGCTGAAGATTAACAGCTGTGAAGGTGAGGAAATCCGCAGGTTCCTAAAGGGAAACGGATAACCCCCAAAGGGAAAAAGGGAAAGTCAGAGAGCAGTTTGTGTAGCCAAACACTGCGACCTCATACAGCCAGAAACTACAGGACTGTCTGTCAAGTGTGACACACCCGTTATATGAAGGCGGTTTACTGGCATCAAAAGGGTCCTAAAATTTTGGTAAAAAAAATATTTGTGGTAACATTTTGCAACACTTCAAAGTTTTTCACAAATCTGCATCTATTTACAGTACAATCCATGGGGATGAGCATTCTGCAGATTGTAAAATCGGGGAAACCGGTAGAACCTTTTGCCCCACTAAATGACCACTATTGCTGTATGTGAAGTGGATTGTATGCCATTATACTATTATGAATTATCTGAAAAAGATGTAATAGTTGAGTACATCCACCACATTTGCAGGCCACAGTTACCGGCTGTCAGATAATTACAGACACACACCATTGCTGCAGAGACATTTTTAGGACTATGATCTGTGTACGTTGAAGCTTCAGTGGCCATTTACTGGGGTAAAAGATACACACTATAGGGTAAAACTTTAAAGCCATAAATCAATAAAACACAGGACTAACTAAATAGCATGTCAGGGGAATTGGGACCTTCGGAGGAATTATGAGGGTCACTGTAAGTGTGCAGACATCTGTAAGCATCGCTGGCATTCGTAGGTCATACTCCTGAACAATCTTGCTATATTTTGCTGTGTCTGCTTTTTTTTTTTGTTTGCTTTCTAATTGTTTTTATTTTGCCCTGTGCAGAGGAGGTAATTCTTGCTGAAGATGACAGTGATGTGGAGAGACTGCCTTATGATGGTAATTAAACTCTTGATGCGGCCAATGGCTGACATAGGAAATGCAGTCAATTATTATATGAAGGAAACAAGACACCAGGCACCAGGACAGGCCTCTTTATGTCAAGGCATCCAAAGATGGCCATACAAATGACATCGCTTTTTTACCAGTTCTCACCAGAAATATACACACTTATATTGGCAGCTTTTGCCTAAGGAAAAGAAAAATAAAGGATCAGACATGTTGAATCCAATATGCCCCATCATTGTTCTGCCATGCACCTTACATCTTTAACCAGTTCCAACCAAATTGACTCTGATAGGAAAATCATTTCCAGCAGAATTGGAACTTACCACCAATAAAGGTGGCGATAGACTTTCGACAGCTGTCGGTGGAAAGCTTGTGCAGCTGATGGCTACTAATATGTACCACCGCCATACACATACATGCTCAGTACAGCTGGCCATGAAGGTGGGAAAGAAGGGAAAAGGCTGCAACCAAATACCTCTGGTGGCAGCTTATCTCCCTTGAGAACAAAACAAAAGATTGGGGCACCCTGAAATCCGACGTGCCTGGTCCTTCTTTTCCCCCACATCTGCCATCGGGTAAGAGTCGAATAACCCCATGCACAGTAGATGGTTGGCCAGTTTGGCAAAAATTAGCTAATTGGAGTGACATTTCATCTAATATACGACCACATTAAACATTCTATAGCAATTCCAGCAGATTTCCATCAGTTGGAGCAGTATTTTAGTACTGGATAATAATGTAATTTGCTGCTTATGTTAAACTCTAAAAGCATGTTCAAAGGCTATGGACACTTTTGACATAAAATTGGATGTTACTTTTCTCATGTGGTTACGTCTGTCAGTAAGGGTGCTTTCACACTGCGTTCCTCTCCCCGTTCTCTGGTCCCGTCAGGGCTTCTAAGGCAGACACTCAGACATAGTATATGGAGAGAAGGTATGCACACCAGTGACTGGTGTGCATACCTTCTCTCCATATAGTGTAGATTTTTTAGGTTTTTTGCACCCAGTTCAGACTCAGAATGGTGTTCCAGACGTTATCTCTTGATTGACTCAGACATAGTAGACTGCGCCCGGATGTCCTGTCCATCAGTAAGCGTATACTCCCAAAACTGGTGCACGGCAGGGCACATGGTGACTTCGTCTGCACCATTAAAGTCAGTGGCCCCCTCGGCGCAAACGTCCAAATCCCATTTTGTGGGGAGGTTCGGACGGAAGCCCCAATCGGACCACTAAACAGGGAGAGTAACGCAGCATGAAAGAACACTAAGGCTGTGTTTCCTGATCCATGTATAGACAGCAATGCCCTGACCGACTGCTGGCCTCCTGACCCAAACTACAATTCACACAGACATACCATACAACGTTGGTAGTGCAGTCAGAAGACCTATGGTCAGTCCAAGAATTGTGGTCTGTACATGGACCATCAAACACAGACGTGTGATTTCAGCCTTAAAGGTGTATTCTCACGTTTTGAAAGTTATCCCCTACTTCCAGATCACTGGGTGCCCGATCATTGGGGCCCTCAGCGATCCTCAGAGCAGGGGCGCGTGAATGGAGCAGTGGTCAATCATGTGCAACTCTGCTCCATTCATTCTAACTGGGCCACAGGAAATAGCCTATTGCTGTGCTCGGCTTGTCTTTAATACTCCCATAAAAATGAATGAAGTGGAGATGCGCATGTGCAACTCATGCTCCATTCACATGTGGCGCTTGGTAGCCTCACTTTCTGAGATCGCTGGGGGCTCCAGCTGTCCAACCCCCATCAATCGGGCAGTTTAATATCTATCCCAAACTGGAGAATAGGCCTTTAAACATGCTGGATGTGAGATCTATGTGTCCAGGGTGCTGCTGCCTTCACTAGCTCTCACATATCAGCACAGCCTTGTACCTGTAGTGATTCCTCCTCTGCTCATCTCCTGCCCCTTGTGATGACAGATAATAGTGCTTAGTAGTTTGTGATTTCCTTCCCCTGCAGAGTCTATGGTGGGTGACCTCCCTTTTCTATGTTTACTTTCTTAGTGTTCTTACCTATATACACTTAGCTACAGTTTAGTCTATGTGATATGCTTTCCTTGAAAACGTAGATGCTTTTCCTCCGATTTAATCATCTATGTACAACCTTCTCCCCTCTTTGTTCTGCTCTCTATAACACTGAAAGAAGGGACAGTAAAAAGGGAAGCTAAACAGTATGCTGTAAGCAGCAGGACAACCAGCTCTGTGAGGGAGTTGCACAGACTCTACATCAGCAAAATAATCACAAATTGTTTTTTTTAAAAGGGAACCTGTCACCTGATTTATGTTGCCCAAACAACAGCCACCATGAATCAGAGCCTGGCAGCACATTTGGAGACAGTATGTTTTACTGTGAAATTATCCAACATTTCAGATAAAATATAGTTTGAAAAGCAGGCCGAGTCTATAGGAATACACCGTGTGCAGAATTATTAGGCAAGTTGTATTTTAGAGGATTTTTTTATTATTGAACAACTATGTTCTCAATCAACCAAAAGACTCATAAATATCAAAGTTTAATATTTTTGGCAGTTGGAGGGGTTTTTAGATTTGGCTATCTTAGGAGGATATCTGTTTGTGCAGGTAACTATTACTGTGCAGAATTATTAGGCAACTTAATAAAAACCAAATCTATTCCCATCTCACTTGTTTATTTTCACCAGGTAAACCAATATAACTGCACAAAATGTAGAAATAAACATTTCTGACATGCAAAAACAAAACGCCAAAAAATTAGTGACCAATATGGCCACCTTTCTTTATGATGACACTCAGCAGCTACCATCCATAGATTCTGTCATTGCTTGATCTGTTTACGATCAACATTACGTGCAGCAGCCACCACAGCCTCCAGACACTGCTCCCAGAGGTGGACTGTTTTCTCTCCCTGTAGATCTTACATTTTATAAGGGACCACAGGTTCACTATGGGGTTCAGATCAGGTGAACAAGGGGGCCATGTCATTATTTTTTCATCTTTTAGACCTTTACTGGCCAGCCACGCTGTGGAGTAGTTGGATGCATGTGATGGAGCATTCTCCTGCATGAAAATCATGCTTTTCTTGAATGATACCGACTTTTTCCTGTACCACTGCTTGAAGATGTTGTCTTCCAGAAACTGGCAGTAGGTCTGGGAGTTGAGCTTCAACCCGAAAAGGTCCCACAAGTTCATCTTTGATGATACCAGCCGAAGTCGGAGTGGAGCTCTCTGTCCTTTACTGATCCAGCCTCTGGCCCATCCATCTGGCCCATCAAGAGTCACTCTCATTTCATCAGTCCATAAAACCTTTGAAAAATCAGTCTTAAGATATTTTTTGGCCCAGTCTTGACGTTTTATCTTGTGTTTCTTGTTCAAAGGTGGTCATTTTTCAGCCTTTCTTACCTTGGCCATGTCCCTGACTATGGCACACCTTGTGCTTTTTGATACTCCAGTAACGCTGCAGCTCTGAAATATGGCCAAACTGGTGGCAAATGGCATCTTGGCAGCTTCACGCTTGATTTTCCTCAATTCATGGGCAGTTATTTTGCGCCTTGTTTGCCCCACACTCTTCTTGCGACCCTGTTGGCTATTTGCCATGAAATGCTTGATTGTTCGGTGATCACGCTTCAAAAGTTTAGCAATTTCAAGACTAATGCATCCCTCTGCAAGACATCTCACAATTTTGGACTTTTCAGAGCCCGTCAAATCTTTCTTCTGACCCATTTTGCCAAAGGAAAGGAAGTTGCCTAATAATTAAGCACACCTTATACAGGGTGTTGATGTCATTACACTGCACCCCTCCTCATTACAGAGAGGCACATCACCTGATTTACTTAATTGGTATACAGCTTGGAGTAGGACAAAATGTATAAAAAGTATATGTGATCAAAATACTCATTTGCTTAATAATTCTGCACAAAGTGTAGACCTGACTAGACTGGTCCTGCCCCAGGCCAGTTTTTCCAAGGGCTGCTCCAGATGACAGACTGACCTCTCACTAAGTACATACATAGTAGAGACCTGTCAATCAGCCAGAGTGGTGCGAGGAGAAGCTGGCCGGGGGCAGTGCCGGAGCAGTCAGGTCTCTGCCTATGGTTCCCACTCGACTCTTCAAACTGCTCTGTCATTTCTGTGAAAATGCAGCCAGGCTCTGAATTGTACGGTCTCTGGTTTGGGCAGCATGAATCAGGTGACAGGTTCCCTTTAATGAAAACTACAATGTATTTGGAAAGTTGCCTTTTTTGCATTTAGAAAGCAAATGAACTAAAATTACTGCAAAGCTGTCCATAGCCTTTAATTTTTGTGTTTTTTTTTAATTTGTTTTTTACATTTATGTTTGTAACATTAGTTTGCACTATATACTCTATATATTGTTTAAGGTGAACTAATAAATAACTCAACATTTTTCTCATTATGACAGGAGCCCTGCGGAGACCCACAATCAAGAAAAATAAGACGGAGCTACTGAATGCCGATGAAGGAGAGGAGGCAATTGGAGACATTGCTTCTGTGGGTATGTATGTGCCCAGCAAATAAGCTGAAAGTTGCACCATGGGACAATAACTGCAGATCCTTAAAGAGGTTCCCAATCATGGGCAAAGCCTTTGTGTGAGAAGTGTTCCCTAATGACCCTTTCCCCTGCAGCGTCACCAAAAGAGAAATAAACAAATGGATACGTCACATTGAAATCAATGAGCAATGTGCAACTCTGATGCTGAGTCCTCAAAAGTCAGAGAACTGTTTTGTTCCATTTTCTATTCCCCTCATAGATGAGGATCCTGAATGGTGAACACTGCATTTACAAGCTCTGTAAAGCCACGTTCAATATTTGGTCAGTATTTTACATCAGTATTAGTAAGCCAAAACCAGGAGTGGAACCATCAGAGGATGCACGGGCAGCACTTCTGCTTTTTTCACCCACTCACGGTTTTGGCTTACTATAGAGCATATGGGAAATTGTATTTCTAAACCAGACAACTCCTTTATGGCTAAAGGCCCCGTCACACTAAGCAACATCGCTAGCAACATCGCTGCTAACGAACAACTTTTGTGACGTTGCTAGCGATGTTGCTGTGTGTGACATCCAGCAACAACCTGGCCCCTGCTGTGAGGTCGTTGGTTGTTGCTGAATGTCCTGGGCCATTTTTTAGTTGTTGCTGTCCCGCTGTGAAGCACAGATCGCTGTGTGTGACAGCGAGACAGCAACAACTAATGTGCAGGCAGCAGGAGCCGGCTTCTGCGGAGGCTGGTAACCAATGTAAACATCGGGTAACCAAGAAGCCCTGTCCTTGGTTACCCGATATTTACCTTTGTTACCAGCCTCCTCCGCTCTCACTGTCAGTGCCGGCTCCTGCTCTGTGCACATGTAGCTGCAGCATACATCGGGTTAATTAACCCGATGTGTGCTGTAACTAGGAGAGCAGGGAGCCAGCACTAAGCATTGTGCGCTGCTCCCTGCTCTGTGCACATTTAGCTGCAGCACACATCGGGTAATTAACCCGATGTGTGCTGTAACTAGGAGAGCAGGGAGCCAGCGCTCAGTGTGCGCTGCTCCCTGCTCTCTGCACGTGTAGCTCCGTGCGGTGGTAACCAAGGTAAATATCGGGTTGGTTACCCGATATTTACCTTAGTTACCAAGCGCAGCATCTTCCACGCGGCGCTGGGGGCTTGTCACTGGTTGCTGGTGAGCTCACCAGCAACTTGTGTAGCGACGCTCCAGCGATCCCTGCCAGGTCAGGTTGCTGGTGGGATCGCTGGAGCGTCGCAGTGTGACATCTCACCAGCAACCTCCTAGCAACTTACCAGCGATCCCTATCGTTGTTGGGATCGCTGGTAAGTTCCTTAGTGTGACTGGACCTTAAGGCCACAAGAGCATTTAGCATCAGATGCAAGTAGAGACTAATCTCCTCCATTATCAGCTAATGCGATTATCGAACTGCACTCCGGTGTCATCCTAGTGCAGTGCGATGTTTCTCTCGCACCCATAGACGTGCATGGGTGCGAGTGAAAACGGATCGGATTTCACCAGCAGCATGCTGCGACTGTTATCTTGGTCTGATTAGGGCTGAGAAAAAAAAATCGCACATGGGACCAGCCTCATAGAGTAACATGGGTCCGAGTGGAAAGCGATTTTTTTATCTCATTCCACTCGGACTGTTTAACTCGCCGTGTGTCCTAGGCCTAAGACTATAACTGACACATAAGAAGTAAATAAAGAAGGAAAAATTCTTCTTGATATTAAGATTTACCCCTGGAAAGTATTGAGAGCACTTTATCAACCTCTTCATACCTTCTTTAAAGAGAACATATCGCTACGATTTCCCTATATAAACTGTATCCAAGAGTTTAATAACATTCCTACAACCCCTTTATAAGATCACAGCTACCCCAAATATCCAATAAAATGCCTTCTTGATGTGGCTGACATGGCTGTGCGGATGCCGTCATGGCAAGGGAAATGATGATTATGGGAATAGAGGAAGCGTTGAGCACTGTCTGGAGACACCCATCGGACCACTCATGTGGCAAGGAACAATTATATAAGGCATTTTCCTATACCATGTTCCAAATTATTATACAAATGATATTTTTCTCTGATTTTCCTAAATCGTCGGTGCAAATGACAGTCAGTCTAATAAAATTCATCACCTGTTAGAATATACATCGGGTTTTATTGACAAAACCTCCCAATGATAACAGTATAATCTTCAAAATTTAAAAAATTTAAAAATGCCCTGTTCCAAATTATTAGGCACAGTAGAGTTTCTAAACATTTTATATGTTTTAGGCTGAGACCGCACTTTGCGTTTCCACCTGCGTTTCAGGTGCTTTTTAGGTTCGTTTTGAGAAGCACCTTTTTCATGCCAAAAGGCATGCGTTTTGATTTTCCAGCAAAGTCAATGGAAACTGTTGATTTTCAGACCGCAGTTTGTGTTTCTAAACGCTGCGTTTAATTTGCATATTTTGTGGCAAAAACCATGCGTTCAAAGAAGCAGCATGTCAATTGTTTTTGCCATTTTAGGTGCATTTTGCTAACATTGAAGTCAATGAGAAATGGCAAAAACCAAGATTCCTTCAAATTCCTGCGTTTTACCTGCTTTTTCAGTGCAGAAAACATGCGTTTTTGACTATCAAAACGCATGCTTTTTGGACTTCAAAATAATGATTTGATATGTCCCTTTACACACACACTAAATCCGACAATTAAATTTGAGAAAAATATGCATTTATTGCCATATTAGCGATAAAATGTATATTACCGCTATAATTTTATGAAATATATCTATTTTCATTATTTTTTCCATTAATATAGATTTTATCCTTTTTTTTCTCTTTTTTCATTCTGTATGACTGATTAAACTTTATTTACCAGTGTCGTGTTGTTCAAAACGCATCTGTCAAAATGCAGGTGAAAAAGCATGCAAAAAGCGCTGAAAATGCATCAAAAAAGCAGTAAATACGCATTCGTTTTCAGCGCTAAAGTTCTGAAAAAGGCAACTTTGGTCAAATCAATTAAGCCAAAAACGTGCGTTTAGAAATGCAAGTAGGTGAACGCAAAGTGCGGTCTAAGGCGGGCTTTGCACACTACGACATCGCAGGCCGATGCTGCGATGCCGAGTGCGATAGTGCCCGCCCCCGTCGCAGCAGCGATATGTGGTGATAGCTGGCGTAGCGAAAGTTATCGCTACGCCAGCTTCACACACACACTCACCTGCCGTGCGACGTCCCTGTGGCCGGCGACCCGCCTCCTTGTTAAGGGGGCGGGTCGTGCGGCGTCACTGCGACGTCACACGGCAGGCGGCCAATCGGAGCGGAGGGGCGGAGATGAGCAGGATGTAAACATCCTGCCCACCTCCTTCCTTCCGCATATCCTACGGAAGCCGCAGTGAGGCCGGTAGGAGACGTTCCTCGCTCCTGCGACTTCACACACAGCGATGTGTGCTGCCGCAGGAGCGAGGAACAACATCGGACTGTCGCGTCAGCGTAATTATGGATTACGCCGACGCTGTACCGATGATACGATTACGACGCTTTTGCGCTCGTTAATCGTATCATCCAGCCTTTACACGCTGCGATGTCGCATGCGATGCCGGAAGTGCGTCATTTTCAATTTGACCCCACCGACATCGCACCTGCGATGTCGCAGTGTGCAAAGTGCCCCTAAGCCTTAAAGAACTGAAAATGCTCATTTGTGGAATTTGCAGCATTAGGAGGTCACATTCACTGAAATTAAAAGCTATTTAAATCCAAAACATCCTAACAGGCTAAGTTACAGGAACCCTTCGTTGATAGCACCTTCACAATTCTTGCATCCATTGAACTTGTGAGTTTTTAGAGCGTTTCTGCTTGAATTTCTTTGCACAATGTCAGAATAGCCTCCCAGAGCAGCTGTTTTGATGTGAACTGCCTCCCACCCTCATAGATCTTTTGCTTGATGAGATGATACTCCAAAGGTTTTCTATAGGGTTGAGGTCAGGGGAAGATGGTGGCCCCACCATGACTTTATCTCCTCTTGATGCCCATAGCAGCCAATGACACAGAGGTATTCTTTGCAGCATGAGATGGTACATTGTCATGCATGAAGATGATTTTGCTCCTGAAGGCACGTTTCTGCTTTTTGTAGCATGGAAGAAAGTTGTCAGTCAGAAACTCTATATACTTTGCAGAGGTCATTTTCACACCTTCAGGAACCCTAAAGGGGCCTACCAGATGTCTCCCCATGATTCCGGCCCAAAACATGACTCCTCCTCCTCCTTGCTGACGTCGCAGCCTTATAGGGACATGGTAGCCATCCACCAACCATCCACTACTCCATCCATCTGGACCTTCCAGGGTTGCTCCACACTCATCAGTAAACAAGACTGTTTTAAAATGAGTCTTCATGTATGTCTGGGCCCACTGCAACCGTTTCTGCTTGTGAGCACTACCGTAGTTAGGGGCATAGTAGGTTTATGCACCACAGCAAGCCTTTGAAGGATCCTACACCTTGAGGTTCAAGGGACTTCAGAGGCCTCAGCTTCAAATATCTCTTTGCTGGTTTGTAATGGCTTGTTAGCAGCTGCTCTCTTAATCCGATGAACTTGCCTGGCAGAAACCTTCCTCATTCTGCCTTTATCAGCTCGAACATGTATGTACTCAGTATCAGCCACAAATCTCTTCACAGTACGATGATCACGCTTAAGTTTTCGTGAAATATCTAATGTTTTCATCCTTTGTCCAAGGCATTGCACTATTTGATGCTTTTCGGCAGCAGAGAGATCCTTTTTCTTTCCCATGTTACTTGAAAACTGTGGCTTACTTAATATTGTGGAGCATCCAGTTTTCCTTTTATTGGGCTCACCTGGCAAACTAATTATCACAGGTATCTGAGATTGATTTCAGTGATCCAAAAAACCCTGAGACACAAAACTATCAATGAGTTTAATTGAAAAAAAAATAAAAAATAATCGCTATGACACTTGAATCCAATTTGCATAATAATTTGGATCATGGTGTAGATAAGCAGAAAACCTCAGATCTTATTCAGATACTGCAGGAATACTGTTAAACACCCTTGTGTGGGTGGATATAGTTTATAAAAGGAAAACCTTTCGGGCAGAGATTTAATTAAATCACATCTACCTTGTTTGGACATTTAGCCTGTGTTCACATGTAGTATAAATGCTGCGGTTTTTATCTGCTACTTTTATGGCACAGAAATTCTGCTGTGTTTAACTGTCCAAGAAAAGTGGATGTGATTTCATGAAAACTATGCCCACGGTGCGTCTAAAGAGGCTGCTGAACTCTGCGGTTTTGATGCTTTTTTTTCTCTAGAGGTTTCTATATGGAGCTTAAAAAAACACATGGAAAAAAACTACAGTTACTTTTTTAAAGTACAGAATTAAAACATTTCTGTACTATAAAAAAAATAAAAAATTTAAAAGCACAGGGTCACACTTGCTCCAACACATTAAATAATAGGGATAAGGCATAAAAATGCAGCAAAAAGAAAAGAAGATTGGTAATGCTTAGTTTGGTGCAGACACCGTATTTACCCTAAGTGTGAACACTGCCTTACAGACACAAAAAGCTAGATATTGGCTGCTACGACAATGAATGGGGCCCCTCTTCACACGTCAGTGATTCTGGTACATATGTGCTTTTTTTATACGTACCAAAATCACTGACATACGCAGACCCATTATAATCAATGGGTCTGCTCACACATCAGTGATTTTTGACTGAACGTGTCTCCGTGCAGCGTACACGCGTGTCCGTGATTCTGCACGGAGACAAGTCCGTTTTTTTCTGGCATCACTGATGACCCACAGACCACACGTACCAGAAAATCACGGACATATTAAATATTTTCGACTTACCTTGCCTGCGATTCGCTGTGCAGCCTCCGCTCTCTGCAGCTCCTGCCCGGCTCATGAATATTCATCAGAGCAGGAATAACCGACCCGGAAGTAGCTGCAGAGAGCGGTGGGCGGACGCTGGAGAGCCGAGGAGTTCAGCACCATGGAGAGCAGGAGCGAAGGCAGATGAGTAATGTCCATGTGCAATCACGGATCACGGATTGTACATGGACAACCCTCGTGTGCCGTGAATCACGGAACACGAAGGGACATGTGCGTGTTTTACACGTCAGTGAAGAACGTCAGTGTTTTTCACTGACGTGTGAAACGGGCCTGAAAGAACAAAAAATAAACACTCAGGTACCGATTAGAGATGAGCAGAACATACAGATTATTAGTTATTTTTATAGCGCCATTTATTCCATGGCACAGACTAGTACAGGAGGAGAGAGGATCCTGCCCGCGAGGGCTCACAGTCTGCAGGGGATGGGTGAAGATACAATAAGTAAGGGTAGAGATGGTCGTGCAGTGCTATAGCGGACTAACGGTTACGGCAGGTTGTAGGATTGTCGGAAGTGGTGGGTCTATAGGTTCCTTTTGAAGCTTGTCAAGGTAGGAGAGAGTCTGATATATTGTGGCAACGCATTTCAGAGTATGGGGGATGCACAGGAGAAATCTTGGATGCGATGGTGGAAAGAGGAGATGAGAGGGGAGTAGAGAAGGAGATCTTGTGAGGATCGAAGGTTACGTGCGGGCAAGCATCGGGAGACTAGGTCACAGATGTAGGGACGAGACAGGTTGTGGATGGCTTTATAGGTCATGTTTAGGGTTTTGAACTGGAGCCGTTGGGCAATGGGAAGCCAGTGAAGGGATTGGCAGAAAGGAGAGGTCGGGGAGTAGCGGGGGGAGAGATGGAGTAGTCGAGCAGCATAATGTAGAATAGATTGTAGGGGTGCAAGACTGTTAGAAGGGAGGCCACAGAGCAGGAGGTTGCAATAGTCCAGGAGGGAGATGATAAGGACATGCACTTGATGTTGCTCCAGCCCTGGCTAATTAAAAGCCGCGCCAAGGAAGGTAAGAGATAGATGGCTTTCCGTCTGGCCGCAGGGTAGCACTGACCTGGACGCCGGACCGGAGTCCCGTGAATCAATCCGCTCATCCCATTGATTGACAGTGGTCCTGGACTAGTCCGCTAACTGCAGCAAGGATAGAGTATAAAATGATTGTTCGTTGGGTGAAAAGATTATCGATCTCAGTAGCGCATCACCCAGTATAAGCAGGTCATGTGCTTACCATGTGCACTGAATAATTTATCACTGGCCGCTCAGTGCATGTCTGAAGGGGGTCCGCCCCTGTAAGCGGACTATTCAATAACCGCTGAGTGGCAAACAAGTTGGCGGCACAGTGTTGTAAACCTATATCATGGCAAGAAATCTGATGTATGGATAGGATTATGTAATACAGGACCATGAAACGGGCATTAAAAGTTGATCTTTAGAGGATCTGGTCATTACATTTGGGGTATTATTGATGAAGTCACTAGACCCAGCTATAATCAAAAACCTTTCAAACAATGATGATGGCAATGTCTTTTTTTTATTTTTCATTTTTGTCTTGCCTTTCTACCAACAGGCTCTCCATTTGCACGTGCCAGTATTAAAAGTGCCAAGATGGAAAATTCCTCATATCTACACAAGAAGGAGCGACGCTTACGTTTCTACATCCGGCGTATGGTGAAGACTCAGGCCTTCTACTGGATGGTTCTAAGCCTTGTAGCACTGAACACGCTGTGCGTGGCAATTGTGCACTATGGCCAGTCTGAACAGCTAAGTAATTTTCTCTGTGAGTATCTGCAGACATTTGCGCAAAAGATTTTTGGTGCCTTCTTTAGATATACAGTGGAACCTTGGATTACGAGCAAAATTGGTTCTGGGAGTGTGTTCTTACACCAAGTTACCGTACTCTTATGTCAAAGCAAATTTTCCCATAGGAAATAATTGAAATGCAGACAATTCGTTCCGCAACCCAAAAATATTTACTGTGTTTATACAAACTTATTACAGGAATACAAAATAATGAACTGTATTCTTATACTATCTAACAATGATGAGAGAACTCCACAACTCCATGCACAAAGTGATACAATCACCAGCAGAACTGGGATACAACGGGACACGGAATAGTGTGGCTAAAGCTATAGTCGACATGGGAAGACAGGCTCCTCCATCTTAGAAAGGCGGGGAGTGAACTGTGATAGGTCTCCAACAACATATGATCCAAGAGGTAACAAGCAGGCTAGCATAAATTAACTCCTGCAAGCCCGATCACAAATGAGAACACAGCTGGTCGACACCCGAGCCTGTCTGTGCAACTCAGAAGCACTAAAGGAGGCATAGTGAGGAGTGTCGGACCCTGCAGTGTGAACAGCGACAGATGCCGCGATGACACTCACTGAATTTAGAGCCAAACACCATGTGACCCATGCGGATGCCCTATCCCTCTCGGTGGGTGGTTGTCTCTTTTCGGGACTTAGGTTGGGACAGGACCTATAATCCTGTCCTCAATTGGTTAATTAGCTAGGCCGTTGGTTTCGGTCCTGGCTTCAGGGTCCAAGTACCCCCTTGTGTGCACAGTTTCCGGGTCTGTTCTCTGGTGTCGGTACCGGCGGGCTACAACCCTGCCCCGGTCCACCTCAGATCTCCGGCTGCTGTCTTCCCGTCTCCTGCTGACACTGGCCACTGTCTGCCACCTAGCCAGCACGCCAGGGCTCCAACCCCGACACCTGTCAATTAGCACCTCAAAACTCCTAACTCAACTGCACTGAACTGAACTGACTGCTTTCCCGCCCCCGGGTTCTCCAGACCCCTAGGTGGGCGTTTCTGATCTGCCTGGTCCGGCCCACTGGTGTGTCTGTACTACCCAAAAGAGGGGTGGCTAGGATTTCAGGTCGGCTGTATGTAATCCTGTGTGGGAAGGTGTTATGCGGGGGCCTATCTGTGTGACTACCTAGTTTTGCCAGGGCGTCACACATACAAAATAAAAATACAGTATATACACAATATACATACCACTGTGATATGGGCACACAGACTAGTATAGAAGTGAGTAGGCCCAAATTAGCTTTCACCATGGCACAAATTCAGACCAGTGCTGAAATGGGAGCAAATCACAATGGCCATTTCATGCTGCAGCCATCAGTGATCACGTTTACATGGTGAATACTATTGGGATAAAAAGTGGAGGAAAAAAAGCCTTAATAACCAATTATGTAATAATGCTGAGGGAAAGCTGAAATTTCCATTACTTTTATTAGGTGTCATTGATGTGTGACAGTACTGTGTTACACTTATGAACTCGACCCTAGTATGGTATATATATAACGTACAAAAATAATACAAATTTAATAGTTTTAGCAAAATAAACACTACCTCATTTAAAACAATGAACTGAGGAGGGAGACACAATTATCAAATGTACTATACAGAAGGTACCGTATGTGTCCTGAAAGTGCTACACAGGTAACAGATATGCAAGATAAAGCACAAACACCCATGCATTATATCAAAAGTAGCCATCATGCATGTACAATCTGGTACATAGAAATTAAGTGTCCCATTAAAAGTGTCTCTGTCACCAGATTTTACAATACAAACTGCATACATAATTAAATAGATATCTTAGACCTGATCAGACAGGTATGCTTGCTTTGGAAATCCATGGCAGAATGTCTGTAAAATCCTTTATGAAAGTTTAACATCACTCTCAGTCCATCTAGTCTGTTTGATATCACCTCAACAGTATCCCTCCTCTCTGGTACTATCGAATCTCTATTCACCTAGCTTTATTGACAGCTCCTCAGTGCCACTCCTCTATTCTGCTCATTCTCCTCCCACCTAGCTTTATTGACAGCTCCTCAGTGTCCCTCCTCTCTGCTGCTCATTCTCCACCCACCTAGCCTGATGGACAGCTCCTCAGTGCCACTCCTCTCTGCTGCTCATTCTCCCCCCACCTAGCCCGATGGACAGCTCCTCAGTGCCCCTCCTCTCTGTTGCTCATTTACCCCCCACCTAGCCTGATGGACAGCTCCTCAGTGTCCCTCCTCTCTGCTGCTCATTCTCCCCCCACCTAGCCTGATGGACAGCTCCTCAGTGTCCCTCCTCTCTGCTGCTCATTCTCCCCCCACCTAGCCTGATGGACAGCTCCTCAGTGTCCCTCCTCTCTGCTGCTCATTCTCCCCCCACCTAGCTTTATTGACAGCTCCTCAGTGCCCCCCCTCTCTGTTGCTCATTTACCCCCCACCTAGCCTGATGGACAGCTCCTCAGTGCCCCTCCTCTCTGTTGCTCATTTACCCCCCACCTAGCCTGATGGACAGCTCCTCAGTGTCCCTCCTCTCTGCTGCTCATTCTCCCTCCACCTAGCCTGATGGACAGCTCCTCAGTGTCCCTCCTCTCTGCTGCTCATTCTCCCCCCACCTAGCCTGATTACAGCTCCTCAGTGTCCCTCCTCTCTGTTGCTCATTTACCCCCCACCTAGTCTGATTACAGCTCCTCAGTGTCCTTCCTCTCTGCTGCTCATTCTCCCTCCACCTAGCCTGATGGACAGCTCCTCAGTGTCCCTCCTCTCTGCTGCTCATTCTCCCCCCACCTAGCATTATTGACAGCTCCTCAGTGTCCCTCCTCTCTGCTGCTCATTCTCCCTCCACCTAGCCTGATGACAGCTCTTCGATGTCCCTCCTCTCTGCTGCTCATTCTCCCTCCACATAGCCTGATGACAGCTCCTTGATGTCCCTCCTCTCTGCTGCTCATTCTCCCTCCACCTAGCCTGATTGACAGCTCCTCAGTGTCCCTCCTTTCTGCTGCTCATTCTCCACCCACCTAGCTTTATTGACAGCTCCTCTGTGTCCTTCCTCTCTGCTACTCATTCTCCTTCCACCTAGCCTGATTGACAGCTCCTCAGTGCCCCTCCTCTCTGCTGCTCATTCTCCCTCCACCTAGCCTGATTGACAGCTCCTCAGTGTCCCTCCTCTCTTCTGCTCATTCTCCCTCCACCTAGCCTGACTGACAGCTCCTCAGTGTCCCTCCTCTCTGCTGATCATTCTCCCTCCACCTAGCTTTATTGACAGCTCCTCTGTGTCCTTCCTCTCTGCTACTCATTCTCCTTCCACCTAGCCTGATTGACAGCTCCTCAGTGCCCCTCCTCTCTGCTGCTCATTCTCCCTCCACCTAGCCTGATGGAGAGCTCCTCAGTGTCCCTCCTCTCTGCTGCTCATTCTCCCTCCACCTAGCCTGATGGAGAGCTCCTCAGTGTCCCTCCTCTCTGCTGCTCATTCTCCCTCCACCTAGCCTGATTACAGCTCCTCAGTGTCCCTCCTCTCTGCTGCTCAATCTCCCTCCACCTAGCCTGATTACAGCTCCTCAGTGTTCCTCCTCTCTGCTGCTCATTCTCCCTCCACCTAGCCTGATTGACAGCTCCTCAGTGTCCCTCCTCTCTGCTGCACATTTTCCATCCACCTAGCCTGATGGAGAGCTCCTCAGTGTCCCTCCTCTCTGCTGCTCATTCTCCCTCCACCTAGCCTGATGGAGAGCTCCTCAGTGTCCCTCCTCTCTGCTGCTCATTCTCCCTCCACCTAGCCTGATTACAGCTCCTCAGTGTCCCTCCTCTCTGCTGCTCATTCTCCCCCCACCTAGCCTGATTACAGCTCCTCAGTGTCCCTCCTCTCTGCTGCTCATTCTCCCTCCACCTAGCCTGATTACAGCTCCTCAGTGTCCCTCCTCTCTGCTGCTCATTCTCCCTCCACCTAGCCTGATGACAGCTCCTCGATGTCCCTCCTCTCTGCTGCTCATTCTCCCCCCACCTAGCCTGATTACAGCTCCTCAGTGTCCCTCCTCTCTGCTGCTCATTCTCCCTCCACCTAGCCTGATTACAGCTCCTCAGTGTCCCTCCTCTCTGCTGCTCATTCTCCCTCCACCTAGCCTGATTGACAGCTCCTCAGTGTCCCTCCTCTCTGCTGCTCATTCTCCCTCCACCTAGCCTGATTGACAGCTCCTCAGTGTCCCTCCTCTCTGCTGCTCATTCTCCCTCCACCTAGCCTGATTGACAGCTCCTCAGTGTCCCTCCTCTCTGCTGCTCATTCTCCCTCCACCTAGCCTGATTGACAGCTCCTCAGTGTCCCTCCTCTCTGCTGCTCATTCTCCCTCCACCTAGCCTGATTGACAGCTCCTCAGTGTCCCTCCTCTCTGCTGCTCATTCTCCCTCCACCTAGCCTGATTACAGCTCCTCAGTGTCCCTCCTCTCTGCTGCTCATTCTCCCTCCACCTAGCCTGATTACAGCTCCTCAGTGTCCCTCCTCTCTGCTGCTCATTCTCCCTCCACCTAGCCTGATTACAGCTCCTCAGT